>NW_012288754.1:0-1972 GCF_000151885.1 Dipodomys ordii
TTCTGCTTCTGCTTCTCCTTCTGCTCCTTCTCTTTCTTCTGTTTCTTCTTCTTCTTCTTCTTCTCCTTCTTCTTCTTCTTCTGCTTCTCCCGCTTCTGCTTCTTCTGCTTCTCCTGCTTGTCCTTCTCCTTCTGCTTCTCCTTCTCCTTCTTCTCCTTCTCTTTCTGCTTCTGCTTCTGCTTCTTCTGATTCTCCAACTTCTCCTTCTTCTTCTCCTTCTGTTTCTGCTTCTCTTTCTGCTTCTTCATCTCCTTCTGCTTCACATTCTCCTGCTCTTTCTCCTTCTTCTGTTTCTCCCTCTGCTTCTGCTTCTTATGCTTCTTCTTTATCTTCTGCTTCTGCTTCTCCTGCTTCTGCTTCTTGTGCTTCTACTGCTTCTTCTTCTGCTTCTGCTTCTTCTGCTTCTACTTCTCTTTCTGCTTCTGCTTCTCCTGCTTGTTTTTCTGCTTCTTCTGCTGCTTCTCCTTCTGCTGCTTCTTCTACTTCTCCTACTGCTTCTCTTTTTGCTTCTCCTTCTGCTTCTGCTTCTACTTCTTCTGTTTGTCCTGCCTGAATTTCTGGTTCTACTTCTTCTGCTGCTCCTCCTTCTGCTTCTCCTTCTGATTCTCCTTCTGCTTCTTCTTCTTCTGCTTTACCTGCTTCTCTTTCTGCTTCTCCTGCTTCTCCTTCTGCTTCTCCTTCTGCTTCTCCTTCTGTTTCTCCTTCTCCTTCTCGTTCTTCTACTTTTCCTTCTGCTTCTCCTTCTGCTTCTGCTGCAACTGCTACTGCTTCTGCTTCTTCTGTTTCTTCTGCTTCTCCTTCTGCTTTTGATTCTCTTTCTGCTTCTGCTTCTGCTTCTCCTTCAGCTTCTCATTCTGCTTCTCCAGATTCGGCTTCTTCTGCTTCTCCTGCTTCTCCTTCTGCTTCAGGTTCTGCTTCTGCTTCTTCGGATTCTTATGCTTCTGCTTCTCCTGCTTCTGTTTCTTCTGCTTCCCCTCTTTCTCTTTCTGCTTCTCCTTCTGTTTCTGCTTCTCCTTCTGCTTCTGCTTCTTGTCCTTCTCCTGTTTCTTCTCCTTCTGCTTCTCCTGCTTCTGCTTCTTCTGCTTTTCCTGCTTCTCTTTCTGCTTCTCCTTCTGCTTCTGCTCCTTCTCCTTCTTCTGTTACTTCTTCTTCTGCTTCTCCCGCTTGTGCTTCTCCTGCTTCTCCTGCTTCTCGTTCTGCTTCTCTTCGTCGGCTTCTCTTTCTATTTCTGCTTCTGCTTCTTCTGATTCTGATTCTTCTCCTTCTTCTTCTCCTTCTGCTTCTGCTTCTTCTGCATCTCCTGCTTCTCCTTCTGCATCTCCTTCTGCTTGTGCTTTTCGTCTGCTTCTTCTTCTGCTTCGGCTTCTCCTTCTCCTTCTTCTCCGTCTGCTTCTGTTTCTTCTGCTTTTCCTGCGTCTCCTTCTGCTTCTCCTTCTCGTTCTTCTGCTATTCCTTCTGCTTCTCTTTCTGGTTCTGCATCTTCAGCTTCTTCTGCTACTGATTCTGCTTCTTCTGTTTCTTCTGCGTCTCATTCTGCTTCTCCTTCTGCTTTTGCTTCTCTTTCTGCTTCTGCTTCTCCTTCTTCTTCTCCAGATTCTGCTTCTTCTGCTTTTCCTGCTTCTCCTTCTGCTTTAGGTTCTGCTTTTGCTTCTTCGGCTTCTTCTGCTTCTATTTTTGCTTCTCCTTCTGTTTCTGCTTCTCTTTCTGCTTCTGCTTCTTCTCCTTCTTCTATTTCTTCTGATTCTGCTTCTCCTGCTTCTGCTTCTCCTGCTTCTCCTTCTGTTTCTCTTTATGCTTCTCCTTCTGCTTCTCCTTCTTCTGCTTCTTCTACTGCTTCTGCTTCTCCTTCTGCATCTTCTTCTGTTTCAATTTCTCCTTCTTCTGCTTTTCATTCTGCTTCTTCTTCTCCTGCTTCTGCTTCTTCTGCTTCTCCTGCTTCTCCTTCTCATTCTCCTTCTCTTTCTGCTTCTGC
>NW_012288755.1:0-1927 GCF_000151885.1 Dipodomys ordii
ATCTTCTGCTTCTCCTGCTTCTCCTTCTGCTTTAGGTTCTGCTTTTGCTTCTTCGGCTTCTTCTGCTTCTATTTTTGCTTCTCCTTCTGTTTCTGCTTCTCTTTCTGCTTCTGCTTCTTCTCCTTCTTCTATTTCTTCTGATTCTGCTTCTCCTGCTTCTGCTTCTCCTGCTTCTCCTTCTGTTTCTCTTTATGCTTCTCCTTCTGCTTCTCCTTCTTCTGCTTCTTCTACTGCTTCTGCTTCTCCTTCTGCATCTTCTTCTGTTTCAATTTCTCCTTCTTCTGCTTTTCATTCTGCTTCTGCTTCTCCTGCTTCTGCTTCTTCTGCTTCTCCTGCTTCTCCTTCTCATTCTCCTTCTCTTTCTGCTTCTGCTTATCCTTCTGTTTCTCCTACTCCTAATCCTTCTCTTTCTCCTTGTTCTTCTTCTGCTTCTCGTTCTTCTTCTGCTTGTTCTGTTTCTTCTGCTTCTACTTTTCCAGCTTCTGCTGCTTCTGCTTCTCCTTCTGCTTCAGGTTCTCCTTCTGTTTCTTGGGCTTCTTCTGTTTCTTCTGCTTCTGCTTCTCCTGCTACTGCTTCTTCTGCTTCTTCTGCTTCTCTTTTGCTTCTCCTTCTGCTTCTGCTTCTCCTTCTGCTCCTTCTCTTTCTTCTGTTTCTTCTCTTTCTTCTGTTTCTTCTTCTTCTTCTTCTTCTGCTTCTCCCGCTTCTGCTTCTTCTGCTTCTCCTGCTTGTCCTTCTCCTTCTGCTTCTCCTTCTCCTTCTTCTCCTTCTCTTTCTGCTTCTGCTTCTGCTTCTTCTGATTCTCCAACTTCTCCTTCTTCTTCTCCTTCTGTTTCTGCTTCTCTTTCTGCTTCTTCATCTCCTTCTGCTTCACATTCTCCTGCTCTTTCTCCTTCTTCTGTTTCTCCCTCTGCTTCTGCTTCTTATGCTTCTTCTTTATCTTCTGCTTCTGCTTCTCCTGCTTCTGCTTCTTGTGCTTCTACTGCTTCTTCTTCTGCTTCTGCTTCTTCTGCTTCTACTTCTCTTTCTGCTTCTGCTTCTCCTGCTTGTTTTTCTGCTTCTTCTGCTGCTTCTCCTTCTGCTGCTTCTTCTACTTCTCCTACTGCTTCTCTTTTTGCTTCTCCTTCTGCTTCTGCTTCTGCTTCTTCTGTTTCTCCTGCCTGAATTTCTGGTTCTACTTCTTCTGCTGCTTCTCCTTCTGCTTCTGCTTCTACTTCTGCTTCTGCTTCTTCTCTTTCGGCTTCTCCTGCTTCTGCTTCTTGTGCTTCTCCTGCTTCTCTTTCTGGTTCTCATTCCGCTTCTGCCTCTCCTTCTGCTTCTGCTTCTCCTCCTTCTCCTTCTCCTACTTCTGCTTCTCCTTCATCTTCTGCTTCTCCTGCTTCTCCTTCTGCATCTCCTTCTGCTGGTGCTTCTCCTTATGCTTCTTCTTCTGCCTCTGCTTCTCCTTCTCCTTCTTTTGCTTCTCCTTTTGCTTCTGCTTCTTCTGCTTTTCCTGCTTCTCCTTCTGCTTCTGCTTCTTCTGCTTCCCTTCTGCATCTTCTTCTGCTTCTGCTTCTCCTTCTTCTGCTTCTCCTTCTTATTCTCCTACTGCTTGTCCTTCTGTTTCCCTTCTCCTTCTTGTTCTTCTGCTTTTCCTTCTGCTTCTCGTTCTGCAACTGCTACAACTGCTACTGCTTCTACTTCTTCTGTTTCTTCTGCTTCTCCTTCTGCTTTTGATTCTCTTTCTACTTCTGATTCTCCTTCTGCTTCTCCTTCTGCTTCTCCAGATTCTGCTTCTTCTGCTTCTCCTGCTTCTCCTTCTCCTTCAGGTTCTCCTTCTGCTTCTTCGGATTCTTATGCTTCTGCTTCTCCTGCTTCAGCTTCTTCTGCTTCCCCTCCTTCTCTTTCTGCTTCTCCTTCTGTATCTGCTTCTCCTTCTGCTTCTGCTTGA
>NW_012288756.1:0-2859 GCF_000151885.1 Dipodomys ordii
ATCTTCTGCTTCTCCTGCTTCTCCTTCTGCATCTCCTTCTGCTGGTGCTTCTCCTTTTGCTTCTTCTTCTGCCTCTGCTTCTCCTTCTCCTTCTTTTGCTTCTCCTTTTGCTACTGCTTCTTCTGCTTTTCCTGCTTCTCCTTCTGCTTCTGCTTCTTCTGCTTCGCCTTCTGCATCTACTTCTGCTTCTGCTTCTCCTTCTTCTGCTTCTCCTTCTTATTCTCCTACTGCTTGTCCTTCTGTTTCCCTTCTCCTTCTTGTTCTTCTGCTTTTCCTTCTGCTTCTCGTTCTGCTTCTGCTACAACTGCTACTGCTTCTACTTCTGTTTCTTCTGCTTCTCCTTCTGCTTTTGATTCTCTTTCTGCTTCTGCTTCTCCTTCTGCTTCTCCTTCTGCTTCTCCAGATTCTGCTTCTTCTGCTTCTCCTGCTTCTCCTTCTATTTCAGGTTCTCCTTCTGCTTCTTCGGATTCTTATGCTTCTGCTGCTCCTGCTTCTCCTTCTGCATCATCTTCTGCTTCTGCTTCTCCCTCTGATTCTGCTTCTTATGCTTATTCTTTTTCTTCTGCTTCTGCTTCTCCTGCTTCTGCTTCTTCTGCTTCTACTGCTTCTTCTTCTCCTTCTCCTTCTTCTTTTTCTTCTTCTTCTTCTTCTTCTTCTTCTTCTTCTTCTTCTTCTTCATCTACTTCTCTTCTACATCATCTTCTTCTTCTTCTTCTTCTTCTTCTTCTTCTTCTTCTTCTTCTTCTTCTTCTTCTTCTTCGTCTTCTTATTCTTCTCTTCCTGCTGCTTCTGCTTTTCCTGCTTCTTCTTCTTCTACTGCTTCTCTTTCTGCTTCTCATTCTGCTTCTGCTTCTCCTTCTGCTTCTCCTATTGCTTCAGCGGCTCTTCCTTCTCCTTCTCCTACTTCTCCTTCTCCTTCTGCTTCTGCTTCTTCTGCTTCTCCTGCTTCTCCTTCTGCATCTTCTTCTGCTTCTGCTTCTCCTTCTGCTGCTTCTTCTGCTTCTGTTTCTCCTTCTGCTTCTCCTTCTGCTTCTTCTGCTTCTCCTTCTGCTTCTCCTTCTGTTTCTCCTTCTCCTTCTCGTTCTTCTGCTTTTACTTTTGCTTCTCCTTCTGCTTCTGCTGGAACTGCTACTGCTTCTGCTTCTTCTGTTTCTTCCGCTTCTCCTTCTCCTTTTGATTCTCTTTCTGCTTCTGCTTCTCCTTCAGCTTCTCATTCTGCTTCTCCAGATTCGGCTTCTTCTGCTTCTCCTGCTTCTCCTTCTGCTTCAGGTTCTGCTTCTGCTTCTTCGGATTCTTATGCTTCTGCTTCTCCTGCTTCTGTTTCTTCTGCTTCCCCTCTTTCTCTTTCTGCTTCTCCTTCTGTTTCTGCTTCTCCTTCTGCTTCTGCTTCTTGTCCTTCTCCTGTTTCTTCTCCTTCTGCTTCTCCTGCTTCTGCTTCTTCTGCTTTTCCTGCTTCTCTTTCTGCTTCTCCTTCTGCTTCTGCTCCTTCTCCTTCTTCTGTTACTTCTTCTTCTGCTTCTCCCGCTTGTGCTTCTCCTGCTTCTCCTGCTTCTCGTTCTGCTTCTCTTCGTCGACTTCTCTTTCTATTTCTGCTTCTGCTTCTTCTGATTCTGATTCTTGTCCTTCTTCTTCTCCTTCTGCTTCTGCTTCTTCTGCATCTCCTGCTTCTCCTTCTGCATCTCCTTCTGCTTGTGCTTTTCGTCTGCTTCTTCTTCTGCTTCGGCTTCTCCTTCTCCTTCTTCTCCGTCTGCTTCTGTTTCTTCTGCTTTTCCTGCGTCTCCTTCTGCTTCTCCTTCTCGTTCTTCTGCTATTCCTTCTGCTTCTCTTTCTGGTTCTGCATCTTCAGCTTCTTCTGCTACTGATTCTGCTTCTTCTGTTTCTTCTGCGTCTCATTCTGCTTCTCCTTCTGCTTTTGCTTCTCTTTCTGCTTCTGCTTCTCCTTCTGGTTCTCCTTCTTCTTCTCCAGATTCTGCTTCTTCTGCTTCTCCTGCTTCTCCTTCTGCTTTAGGTTCTGCTTTTGCTTCTTCGGCTTCTTCTGCTTCTATTTTTGCTTCTCCTTCTGTTTCTGCTTCTCTTTCTGCTTCTGCTTCTTCTTCTTCTATTTCTTCTGATTCTGCTTCTCCTGCTTCTGCTTCTCCTGCTTCTCCTTCTGTTTCTCTTTATGCTTCTCCTTCTGCTTCTCCTTCTTCTGCTTCTTCTACTGCTTCTGCTTCTCCTTCTGCATCTTCTTCTGTTTCAATTTCTCCTTCTTCTGCTTTTCATTCTGCTTCTGCTTCTCCTGCTTCTGCTTCTTCTCCTTCTCCTGCTTCTCCTTCTCATTCTCCTTCTCTTTCTGCTTCTGCTTATCCTTCTGTTTCTCCTACTCCTAATCCTTCTCTTTCTCCTTGTTCTTCTTCTGCTTCTCGTTCTTCTTCTGCTTGTTCTGTTTCTTCTGCTTCTACTTTTCCAGCATCTGCTGCTTCTGCTTCTCCTTCTACTTCAAGTTCTCCTTCTGTTCCTAGGACTTCTTCTGTTTCATCTGCTACTGCATCTCCTGCTACTGCTTCTTCTGCTTCTCTTATGCTTCTCCTTCTAATTCTGCATCTCCTTCAGCACCTTCTCTTTCTTCAGATTCTACTTCTTCTTCTTCTTCTTCTTATTCTTCTGCTACAACGCTTATACTTCTTCTGCTTATACTACTTGACCTTCACCATCTGCTTCTCAATATACTTCATCTCATTCTCTAAATGCAACTAATCTGCATCTTCTGATATCCAACTTCACCTTCTACTTCTCCATCTGATTCATGCTTCAATACAGATATAACATCACATACCACATCAAATATCTAAACTATCTACTTCTATGATACCCCCATCA
>NW_012288757.1:0-1043 GCF_000151885.1 Dipodomys ordii
TCAGTTAGGCAAAAAAAAAAAAAAAAGCGAGAGGAAGAGCACCATCACCCACTCTACCAATACACTATCCTCCGCCCCTTCCAGAGGCGGATCAGGGAGCTCGAGCTCCGTAGGAGAAAGTACAAGGGAGTTCCGGAGTAAAGACAAAACGAGCGGGTTTACCTTATACATTAAATATAGAAAATAAGCACGCAAGACGGGCTGGCTCGACCCAGATGATCCGCGCCGCGCGTCCACAGCAGACCGGGGGACGCGGGCCGGGCGCCGGGCCCCGCCGGGACACGCTAGGCCGCAGCTCGGTTAATATTCATGAGCAGCCCGGGCCGCCCCTCTTCCACGGCCGGCCGACCAGACCCTGGCGCCCGCCGCCGGCCTTTGTGCCCTTCCCTCCTCCGCCGGCCCTCCCTCGCTCCGCACACGCGGGCGCGGCCCTCGGCTGCCGGCGCCTCCGCCTCCGCCTCCGCTCGCGGCGGGCCCCCGCGCCCAGCTCCAATGGGAGGTGGCGAGGAAGAGGAAAAGGGAGCCCCGCGGCGGAGCGCCGCGAACGCACTGCGGTGACGGAAAAATAAACCAACCGGACCACGCACCGGAGGGAGCGGGCTGGAGGATCCGCGCGGGCCGGACGGCGCCCTCCGCACCCAGCGTGAGCCGGGACGAGCCGGCGGGCCGTGCGCTCCCAGGCCGCCGCCGCCCCCGGCACCGCTGCGACCTGCCCCGGCTGGCCCCGGGCGCTCGGCCGCCGCGGGAGGGCGTGGGGCGGGGCGGCGGCCGCCGGACTCTCCCCTCGCCTGGCCGGGCCGGGGCCCCTGCTCCGCGCGCGGCGCCCACGATCGCCGAGTGACAGGAACGCCTGGCTCCGCGGCGGCGGCGGCGGCGGCGCGCGGAGCTCGCTTCCCGGGGGCGGATTTCTCGCGTCTTCCTCCCTGGATCCACCTCCTCCCACTCCACCTCCTTCCCCTCCCCTCCCCAGGGGAGGCTCGGGGCTGAATATTTTCTGACTTGAATAATACCGTCCCTGAGAACCGACGCCGGAGCACAGGGAT
>NW_012288758.1:0-2437 GCF_000151885.1 Dipodomys ordii
GTCCTGCTGTCTCCTCGCTGTGTCCCCCTCTGTTTCCCGATGTTTCCCCCTCTGTGTCACCCGCTGTGTCCCCAGCTATGTCCGGCTGTGTCCCGCTTGATCCCCTGTATCCCCAACTGTGTCCCGCTGAGTTCTTTGCTGTGTCCCCCGCTGATTCCCTCTGTGTCCCGGCTGTGTCCCACTGTGTCCCCCGCTGTGTCCCCGCTGTGTCCACGCTGTGTCCCCGCTGTGTCCTCCTGTGTCCCGCTGTGTCCTCGCTGTGTCCTTCTGTACCCCGCTGTGTCCCCCGCTGTGTCCCCCACTATTTCCCTGCTGTGTCCCGCTGTGTCCCCGCTTTGTCCCCGCTGTGTCCTGCTGTGTCCCCGCTGTGTCCCCTCTGTGTTCCCCGCTGTGTCCCCGTTGTGTCCCACTCTGTCCCCACTCTGTCCTGCTTTGTCCCGCTGAGTCGCCCGCTGTGTCCCGCTGTGTGCCCCCTTTGTTCCCGTCTGTGTCCTGCTGTGTCCCCTGCTGTGTCCCCGCTGTGTCCCGCTGTGTCCCCGCTGTGTAATGCTGGATCCCCCTTTGTGTCCCGCTGTGTCCGCCGCTGTGTCCCCTGCTGTGTCCTCCGCTGTGTCCTGCTGTGTCCCGCTGTGGCCTTGCTGTGTCCCCTGCTGTGTCCCTCTGTGTCCCGCTTTGTCCTCGTTGTGTCCCCTGCTATATCCCCGCTCTGTCCCGCTGTGTCCCCGCTGTGTCCCGCTGTGTCCCCCACTGTGTCCACAGCTGTGTCCCCGCTGTGTACTGCTGTGTCCCTGGTGTGTCCTCGCTGTGTAATTGCTATGTCCCTCTGTGTCCCCGCTGTGTCCCATTGTGTCCCGCAGTGTCCCCCTATGTCCCCTCTGTGTCCTCGCTGTATCCCCTGCTGTGTCCCACTGTGTCCCCTGCTGTGTCCCCGCTGTGTCCCCGCTGTGTCCTAGCTGTGTCCCGCTGTGTCCCCGTTGTTCCCCGGTTTGTCCCCACTGTCCTCAGCTGTGTCCCTCGCTGTGTACCTCAGTGTACCGCTCTGTCCTTGCTTTGTCCCTGCTATGTCCCGCTGTGTCCCTGCTGTGTCCGTGCTGTGTTCCACTCCCGCTGTGTGCAGCTCTGTGTCCTCCGCTGTGTCCCCCGCTGTGTCCCATGTGTCCCGGTGTGTCCCGCTTTGTCCCCCGCTGTGTCCTGCTGTTTCCCACTGTGCCCCTGCTGTGTCCCCGCTATGTCCCGCTGTGTACCCCGCAGTGTCCCACTGTGTCCCCCGCTGTGTCCACCTGTGTCCCCCTGTGTCCTGCTGTGTCCCTTGCTGTGTCCCCCGCTGTGTACCGCTGTGTCCCGCTGTGTCCTTGCTGTGTCCCCTGCTGTGACCCTCTGTGTCCCGCTTTGTCCTCGTTGTGTCCCCTGCTGTATCCCGCTGTGTTCCCCGCTCTGTCCCGCTGTGTCCCCGCTGTGTCCCGCTGTGTCCCCCGCTATATCCTGCTCTGTCCCCCGCTGTGTCCCGCTGTGTCCCTGCTGTATCCCCGATGTGTCCCACTGTGTACCCCGCTGTGTCCCGCTGTGTCCCGCTGTGTCCCCCGCTGTGTTCCCCTCTGTGTGCTGCTGTGTCCGGCTGTGTCCCGCTGTCTAATCGCTGTGTCCCCGCGGTGTCCCGCTGTGTCCTCGCTGTGTCCCAGCTGTGTCCCGCTGAGTCCCCGTTGTTCCCCGGTTTGTCCCCACTGTCCCCTGCTGTGTCCCTCGCTGTGTACCTCTGTGTCCCGCTCTGTCCTCGCTTTGTCCCTATGTCCCACTGTGTCCCTGCTGTGTCCGTGCTGTGTTCCACTCTCTCCCGCTGTGTGCAGCTCTGTGTCCTCTGCTTTGTCCCCCGCTGTGTCCCGCTGTGTCCCGGTGTGTCCCGCTTTGTCCCCCGCTGTGTCCCGCTGTTTCCCACTGTGCCCCTGCTGTGTCCCCGCTGTGTCCCCGCTGTGTCCCGCTGTGTACCCCGCTGTGTCCCACTGTGTCCCCCGCTGTGTCCCTGCTGTGTCCCTTTGTGTCCCGCTGTGACCCGCTGTGTACCCGGCAGTGTCCCCCCACTGTCCGCCGGTGTACCCCCACTGTCCGCCGGTGTGTCACCGCTGTCCCCCGCTGTGTCCTCCGCTGTGTCCCGCTGTGTCCTCGCTGTGTCCCCTGCTTTGTCCCGCTCTTTCCCGCTGTGTCCCGCTGTGTCCTTGCTGTGTCCCCATTTGTGTCCCGCTGTGTCCTCGCTGGGTCCCCCGCTGTGTCCCGCTGTGTCCCCATAAGTCACGCTGTGTCCTCGCTGGGTCCCCCGCTGTGTCCCCGCTCTGTCTCTGCTGTGTACCACTCTCTCCCGCTATGTGCGGCTCTGTGTCACCTGCTGTGTTCCCCGCTGTGTCCCGCTGTATCCCGGTGTGTCCCGCTTTGTCCCCCGCTGTGT
>NW_012288759.1:0-4302 GCF_000151885.1 Dipodomys ordii
TGTTTCCCACTGTGCCCCTTGCTGTGTCCCCGCTGTGTCCCCGCTGTGTCCCGCTGTGTACCCCGCTGTGTCCCACTGTGTCCCCCGCTGTGTCCCTGCTGTGTCCCTTTGTGTCCCGCTGTGACCCGCTGTGTACCCGACAGTGTCCCCCCACTGTCCGCCAGATGTACCCCCACTGTCCGCCGGTGTGTCACCGCTGTCCCCCGCTGTGTCCTCCGCTGTGTCCCGCTGTGTCCTCGCTGTGTCCCCTGCTTTGTCCCGCTCTTTCCCGCTGTGTCCCGCTGTGTCCTTGCTGTGTCCCCATTTGTGTCCCGCTGTGTCCTCGCTGAGTCCCCCGCTGTGTCCCGCTGTGTCCCCATAAGTCACGCTGTGTCCTCGCTGGGTCCCCCGCTGTGTCCCCGCTCTGTCTCTGCTGTGTACCACTCTCTCCCGCTATGTGCGGCTCTGTGTCACCTGCTGTGTTCCCCGCTGTGTCCCGCTGTATCCCGGTGTGTCCCGCTTTGTCCCCCGCTGTGTCCCGCTGTTTCCCACTGTGCCCCTGCTGTGTCCCCGCTGTGTCCCGCTGTGTACCCCGCTGTGTCCCACTGTGTCCCGCTGTGTGCCCCCTTGGTTCCCCTCTGTGGCCTGCTGTGTCCCCTGCTGTGTCCCCGCTTTGTCCCGCTGTGTCCCCGCTGTGTAACGCTGGGTTCCCCCTTGTGTCCCACTGTGTCCCCCGCTGTGTCCCCGCTGTGTCCCGCTGTGTCCCCCTGTGTCCTGCTGTGTCCCCTGCTGTGTCCCCCGCTGTGTCCCGCTGTGTCCCGCTGTGGCCTTGCTGTGTCCCCTGCTGTGTCCCTCTGGGTCCCACTGTGTACCCCCTGTGTCCCGCTGTGTCCCGCTGTGTCCCTGCTGTATCCCCGATGTGTCCCACTGTGTACCCCGCTGTGTCCCGCTTTGTCCCGTTGTGTCCCGCTGTGTCCTCGCTGTGTTCCACTGTGTCCCCCGCTGAGTCCCCGCTGTGTCCCCCACTGTGTCCCGTTGTGTCCCCCGCTGTGTCCCGCTGTGTCCCGCTGTTTCCCCGCTGTCCGCCAGTGTGTCACTGCTGTCCCCCGCTGTATGCCCCGCTGTGTCCCGCTGTGTCCTCTCTGTGTCCCGCTGTGTCCCCGCTGTGTGTCCGCTGTGTCCCACTGTGTCCCTGGTGTGTCCTCGCTGTGTAACCGCTGAGTCCCTCTGTGTCCCCGCTGTGTCCCACTGTGTCCCCTGCTGTGTCCACGCTGTGTCCCCGCTGTGTCCTCCTGTGTCCCGCTGTGTCCTTGCTGTGTCCATCTGTATCCCGCTGTGTCCCCCACTATTTCCCCACTGTGACCCGCTTTGTCCATGCTGTGTCCCGCTGTGTCCTGCTGTGTCCGCCTCTGTGTCCCCCGCTGTGTCCTGCTGTGTCCCCGCTGTGTCCCCGCTGGGTCGCACTGTGTCCCGCAGTGTCCCCGCTGTGTCCTTGCTGTGTTCCGCTGTGTCCCTGGTGTGTCCTGGCTGTGTAACCTCTATGTCCCTCTGTGTCCCCGCTGTGTCCCACTGTGTCCCGCAGTGTCACCCTATGTCCCCGCTGTGTCCTCGCTTTGTCCTTCTGTTTCCCGCTGTGTCCTCCGCTGTGTCCCCCACTGTTTCCCACTGTGACCTGCTGTGTCCCGCAGTGTCCCTGCTGTTTCCTCGCTGTATCCGCAGCTGTGTCAAACTGTGTCCCCCGATGTGTCCCCGCTGTGTCCTCCTGTGTCCCGCTGTGTCCTCGCTGTGTCCTTCTGTATCCTGCCGTGTCCCCCGCTGTGTCCCCCACTATTTCCCCGGTGTGTCCCGCTGTGTCCCCCGCTGTGTTCCCCGCTGTGTCCCGCTGTGTCCCGATATGTCCCACTGTGTCCGCTACAGTGTCCCCCACTCTGTCCCTTTGTGTACCCCACTGTGTCCCGCTGTGTCACCCGTTTTGTCCCCCGCTGTGTCCCCCGCAGTGTCTCCACTGTGTGCTGCTGTGTCCCTGGTGTGTCCTCGCTGTGTAACCTCTATGTCCCTCTGTGGCCCCGCTGTGTACCACTGTGTCCTGCAGTGTCCCCCTATGTCCCCGCAGTGTCCTCGCTATGTCCTTCTGTATCCCGCTGTGTCCCCCATTATTTCCCCCCTGTGACCAGCTGTGTCCCGCAGTGTCCCTGCTCTTTCCTCTCTGTATCCCCAGCTGTGTCCCATTGTGTCCCCCGCTGTGTCCCCGCCGTGTCCCCGCTGTGTCCTCCTGTGTCCCGCTGTGTCCTCGCTGTGTAACTCTGTGTCCCGCTCTGTCCTCGCTTTGTCCCCGCGATGTCCCGCTGTGTCCTCGCTGTGTCCCTGCTGTGTTCCACTGTGTCCCGCTGTGAGCCCCCTTTGTTCCCCTCTGTGTCCTGCTGTGTCCCCTGCTGTTTCCCCGCTGTGTCCCGATGTGTCCCTGCTGTGTAACGCTGTGTCCCGTTGTGTCCCGCTGTGTCCCGCTTTGTCCCCATGTGTCTCACTGTGTCCTCGCTGTGTGTCCTTCTGTGTCCCGCTGTGTCTTCGCTGTGTCCCCCACTGTGTCCCGCTATTTCCCGCTGTGTCCCGCTGTGTCCTTGCTGTGTCCCCATTTGTGTCCCGCTGTGTCACCCACTGTGTCCCGCTGTGCCCCCGCTGTGTCCCCCACTGTGTCCCGCTGTGTCCCGCTGCGTCCCGCGGTGTCCCCGCTGTCCGCCGGTGTGTCACCGCTGTCCCCCGCTGTATCCCCCGCTGTGTCCCGCTGCGTCCTCGCTGTGTCCCGCTGTGTCCCCGCTGTGTCTCCGCTGTGTCCTGCTGTGTCCCTGGTGTGTCCTCGCTGTGTAACCGCTGAGTCCCTCTGTGTCCCCGCTGTGTCCCACTGTGTCCCCCGTTGTGTCCCCGCTGTGTCCCCGCTGTGTCCTCCTGTGTCCCGCTGTGTCCTCGCTGTGTCCTTCTGTATCCTGCTGTGTCCCCTGCCGTGTCCCCCACTATTTCCCCGCTGTGACCCGCTGTGTCCATGCTGTGTCCCCCTCTGTGTCCTGCTGTGTCCCACTGTGTCCCCCGCTGTGTTCCCCGCTGTGTCACTCTGTCTCCTGCTGTGTTCTGCTGTGTCCTGCTGTGTGCCTGCTGTCCCCTGTGTGTCCCCTCTGTGTCCCCTGCTGTGTCCCGCTGTGTCCCCGGGTGTGTCCCCAGCTGTGTCCCGCTCTTTCCCGCTGTGTCCAGCTTTGTCCTTGCTGTGTCCCCATTTGTGTCCCGCTGTGTCCTCTCTGTGTCCCCTGCTGTGTCCCGCTGTGTCCCCATGTGTCACGCTGTGTCCTCTCTGTATCCCTCTGTGTCCCGCTGTGTCCTCGCTGTGTCCCCCACTGTGTCCCTGCTGTGACCCGCTGTGTCCCTGCAATTTCCCCGCTGGCTCCCGCTGTGTCCTGCTTTGTCCCGCTGTGTCCTCGATGTCCTCCGCTGTGTCCCGTTGTGTCCCCGCTGTCCGCATGTGTGTCCCCGCTGTCCCCCGCTGTGTCCCCCGCTGGGTCCCGCTGTGTCCCCGCTGTGTCCCGCTGTGTCCCTGGTGTGTCCTCGTTGTGTAACTGCTATGTCCCTCTGTTTCCCCGCTGTGTTCCTCTGTGTTCCGCAGTGTCCCACTATGTCCCCGCTGTGTCCTCGCTCTATACCCCGATCTGTCCCACTGTGATCCCCACTGTGTCCCCGCTGTGTCCCCGCTGTGTCCTCCTGTGTTCCGCTGTGTCCTCGCTGTGACCCCCGCTGTGTCCCGGTGTGTCCCCCGCTGTGTCACCCTCTTTCCCGCTGTGTCCCATGCTGTGTCCCCCGCTGTGTCACCCTCTTTCCTGCTGTGTCCCATGCTGTGTCCCCCCTGTGTCCAACTGTGTCCCGCTGTGTCCCGCTGTGTACCCTGCAGTGTGCTGCTGTGTCCCTTGATGTGTCCCGCTGTGTCCCGATGTGTCCCCACTGTGTCCCGCTGTGTCCCTGCTGTGTCCCCTGCTGTGTCCCGCTGTGTCCCCGGCTGTGTCTCGGCTGTGTCCCGCTCTTTCCTGCTGTGTCACGCTGTGTCCTTGCTGTGTCCCCATTTGTGTCCCGCTGTGTCCTCGCTGTGTCCCCCACTGTGTCCAGGCCGTGACCCGCTGTGTCCCTGCTGTGTCCCCGCTGTGTCCCGCTGTGTCCCGCTGTGTCCCCGATGTCCACCGCTGTGTCTCGTGTCCCCGCTGTCCGCATGTGTGTCCCCGCTGTCCCCCGCTGTGTCCCCGCTGTGTCCCGCTGTGTCCTCGCTGTGTCCCCCGCTGTGTCCCGCTG
>NW_012288760.1:0-2658 GCF_000151885.1 Dipodomys ordii
CCTGCTGTGTCCTCGCTGTGTCCCCGGCTGTGTCCCGCTCTTTCCCGATGTGTCCCGCTGTGTCCTTTCTGTGTCCCCATTTGTGTCCATCTGTGTCCTCGCTGGGTCACCCGCTGTGTCCCTCTGTGTCCCTGCTGTATCCCTGATGTGTCCCACTGTGTACCCCGCTGTGTCCCGCTGTGTCCCGCTGTGTCCCCGGCTGTGTCCCGCTCTTTCCCGATGTGTCCCGCTGTGTCCTTTCTGTGTCCCCATTTGTGTCCATCTGTGTCCTCGCTGGGTCACCCGCTGTGTCCCTCTGTGTCCCCATGTGTCACGCTGTGTCCTCTCTGTGTATCCCTCTGTGTCCCGCTGTGTCCTCGCTGTGTCCCCCACTGTGTCCTGGCTGTGAACCGCTGTGTCCCTGCTGTGTCCCCGCTGTGTCCCGCTGTGTCTCGCTGTGTCCCGCTGTGTCCCCGATGTCGCCCACTGTGTCCCGTTGTGTCCCTGCTGTCCGCATATGTGTCCCCGCTGTCCGCCGCTGTGTCCCACGCTGTGTCCCGCTGTGTCCTCGCTGTGTCCCCCGCTGTGTCCCACTGTGTCCCCCGCTGTGTCCCCCACTGTGTCCCGCTGTGTCCCCCGCTGTGTCCCGCTGTGTCCCGCTGTGTCCCCGCTGTCCGCCGGTGTGTCACCGCTGTCCCCCGCTGTATCTCCCGCTGTGTCCCGCTGTGTTCTTGCTGTGTCCTCCTGTGTCCCGCTGTGTCCTCGCTGTGTCCTTCTGTATCCCGCTGTGTCCCCCGCTGTGTCCCCCACTAGTTCCTCACTGTGACCTGCTGTGTCCATGCTGTGTCCCCCGCTGTGTCCCGCTGTGTTTCCCGCTGTGTTCCCCGCTGTGTCCCGCTGTGTCCCGCTGTGTCCCGCTGTGTGCCTGCTCTCCCCCGGTGTGTCCCCCGCTGTGTCCCGCTGTGTCCTGCTGTGTCCCCGCTATGGCCCGCTGTGTCACGCTGTGTCCCCGCTGTGTCCCCGCTGTGTCCCAATGTGTACCGCTGTGTCTGCCTCTGTGTCCCCCGCTGTGTCCTGCTGTGTACTCGCTGTGTCCCCTGCTGTTTCCCGCTGTTTCCCCCGCTGTGTCACCCGCTGTGTCGCCAGCTGTGTCCGGCTGTGTCCCGCTGTGTTCCCCTGTGTCCCCTGCTGTGTCCCGCTGTTTTCTTTGCTGTGTCCCCCGCTGAGTCCCGCTGTGTCCCCCGCTGTTTACCGCTGGGTCCCCCAGTGTTTAACACGCTGTGTCCCTGCTGTGTCACGCTGTGTCCCTGGTGTGTCCTTGCTGTGTAACTGCTATGTCCCTCTGTGTCCCCTGCTGTGTCCTGCTGTGTCCCAGGCTGTGTCCCCCGCTGTGTCCCGCTCTTTCACGCTGTGTCCTGCTGTGTCCTTGCTGTGTCCCCATTTGTGTCCCACTGTGTCCTCGCTATGTCCCCGCTGTGTCCCGCTGTGTCCTCGCTGTGTCCCCCGCTGTGTCCGGCTGTGTCCCCCGCTGTGTCCCGCTGTGTCCCGCTGTGTCCCCCGCTGTGTCCCGCTGTGTCCCCGCTGTCCGCCGGTGTATCACCCGTGTTCCCCGCTGTATCCCACTCTGTGTCCTGCTGTGTCCTCGCTGTGTCTCACTGTGTCCCGCTGTGTCACCGGCTGTGTCCCGTTGTGTCCCTGGTGTGTCCTCGCTGTGAAACCGCTGTGGTCCCGCTGTGTCCCCGCTGTGTCCTCCTGTGTCCCGCTGTGTCCTCACTGTGTCCTTCTGTATCCCGCTGTGTCCCCCGCTGTGTCCTCAACTATTTTCCCGCTGTGACCCGCTGTGTCCATGCTGTGTCCCCCGCTGTGTCCCGCTGTGTGTCCCTCTGTGTTCCCCGCTGTGTCCCGCTGTGTCCCGCTGTGTCCCCTGCTGTGTCCCGCTTTGTCCCCGGCTGTGTCCCCGGCTGTGTCCCGCTCTTTCCCGATGTGTCCCGCTGTGTCCTTTCTGTGTCCCCATTTGTGTCCATCTGGTCCTCGCTGGGTCACCCGCTGTGTCCCTCTGTGTCCCCATGTGTCACGCTGTGTCCTCTCTGTGTATCACTCTGTGTCCCGCTGTGTCCTCGCTGTGTCCCCCACTGTGTCCTGGCTGTGACCCGCTGTGTCCCTGCTGTGTCCCCGCTGTGTCCCGCTGTGTCTCGCTGTGTCCCGCTGTGTCCCCGATGTCGCCCGCTGTGTCCCGTTGTGTCCTCGCTGTCCGCATATGTGTCCCCGCTGTCCGCGGCTGTGTCCCCCGCTCTGTCCCGCTGTGTCCTCGCTGTGTCCCCGCTGTGTCCCACTGTGTCCCCCGCTGTGTCCCCCACTGTGTCCCGCAGTGTTCCCCGCTGTGACCTGCTGTGTCCCGCTGTGTCCCCGCTGTCCGATGGTGTGTCACCGCTGTCCCCCGCTGTATCCCCCGCTGTGTCCCGCTGTGTCCTTGCTGTGTCCTCCTGTGTCCCGCTGTGTCCTCGCTGTGTCCTTATGTATCCCGCTGTGTCCCCCGATGTGTCCCCCACTATTTCCCCGCTGTGACCCACTGTGTCCATGCTGTGTCCCCCGCTGTGTCCCGCTGTGTCCCGCTATGTGTCCTGCTGTGATACCCGCTGTGTCCCGCTGTGTCCCCGATGTCGCCCGCTGGTCCCGTGT
>NW_012288761.1:0-2768 GCF_000151885.1 Dipodomys ordii
TCTTACTGTGTACCCCGCAGTGTCCTGCTGTTCGCCCAATGTTTCCCGCTGTGTCCCCGCTATGTCCCCTGCTGTGTCCCGCTGTGTCCCCGGCTGTGTCCCACGCTGTGTCCCGCTCTTTCACGCTGTGTCCTGCTGTGTCCTTGCTGTGTCCCCATTTGTGTCCCGCTGTGTCCTCGCAGAGTCCCCCGCTGGGTCCCGATGTGTCCCCATGTGTCACGCTATGTCCTCGTTGTGTATCCCTCTGTGTCCCGCTGTGTCCTCTCTGTGTCCCACACTGTGTCCCCGCTGTGACCCGATGTGTCCCTGCTGTGTCCCCCACTGTGTCCCGCTGTGTCCCGCTGTGTCCCCAGCTGTGTCCCCCTCTGTGTCCCGCTCTTTCCTGCTGTGTCCCGCTGTGTCCTTCCTGTGTCCCCATTTGTGTCCCACTGTGTCCTCTCTGTGTCTCCCGCTGTGTCCTGCTGTATCCCCATGTGTCACGCTGTGTCCTCTCTGTGTATCCCTCTGTGTCCCGCTGTGTCCTCGCTGTGTCCCACACTGTGTCCCCGCTGTGACCCGCTGTGTCCCTGCTGTGTCCCTGCTGTGTCCCGCTGTGTCCCGCTGTATCCCGCTGTGTCCTGTTGTGTCCTTGCTGTTTCCCCGTTGTGTCCTGCTGTGTCCCCACTGTGTCCCCGCTGTTCCCGCTGGGTCCCGCTGTGTCCCGCTGTGTCCCTGGTGTGTCCTCACTGTGTAACTGCTAAGTCCCTCTGTGTCCCCACAGTGTCCCACTGTGTCCCCCGCTGTTTCCCGGCTGTGTCCCCGCTGTGTCCTCCTGTGTCCCGCTGTGTCCGCGCTGTGTCCTTCTGTATCCTGCTGTGTCCCCCGCTGTGTCCCCCACTATTTCCCCGCTGTGACTTGCTGTGTCGATGCTGTGTCCCCCGCTGTGGTCCCGCTGTTGTGTCCCCCGCTGTGTTTCTGCTGTGTCCCGCTGTGTCCTCGCTGTCCGCCGGTGTGTCACCCCTGTCCCCCGCTGTAACCCCCGCTGTGTCCCGCTGTGTCCTCGCTGTGTCCCGCTGTTTCCCCGCTGTGTGTCCGCTGTGTCCCGCTGTATCCCTGGTGTGTCCTCGCTGTGTAACCGCTGAGTCCCTCTGTGTCCCAGCTGTGTCCCACTGTGTCCCCCGCTGTGTCCCAGCTGTGTCCCCGCTGTGTACTCCTGTGTCCCACTGTGTCCTCGCTGTGTCCTTCGGTATCCCGCTGTGTCCCACTGTGTCCCCTGCTGTGTCCCCGCTGTGTCCCCGCTGTGTCCTAGCTGTGTCCCGCTGTGTCCCCTTTGTTCCCTGGGTTTGTCCCCACTGTCCCCCGCTGTGTCCCTCTCTGTGTACCTGTGTCCCGCTCTGTCCTCGCTTTGTCCCCGCTATGTCCCGCTGTGTCCCTGCTGTGTCCGTGCTGTGTTCCACTCTCTCCCGCTGTGTGCAGCTCGGTGTCCTCCGCTGTGTCCCCTGCTGTGTCCCGCTGTGTACCCTGCAGTGTCCTGCTGTGTCCCCCGATGTGTCCCGCTGTGTCCCGCTGTGTCCACACTGTGTCCCGCTGTGTCCCCGCTGTGTCCCCTGCTGTGTCCCGCTGTGTCCCCGGCTGGGTACCCTGCTTTGTCCCACTCTTTCCCGCTGTATCCCACTGTGTCCTTGCTGTATCCCCATTTGTGTCTCGCTGTGTCCTCGCTGGGTCCCCCGCTGGGTCCCTCTGTGTCCTCATGTGTCACGCTGTGTCCTCTCTGTGTATCCCACTGTGTCCCGCTGTGTCCCCGCTGTGACCCGCTGGGTCACTGCTGTGTACCTGCTGTGTCCCGCTGTGTCCCCGATGTCCACCGCTGTGTCCCGTTGTGTCCCCGCTGTCTGCATGTGTGTCCCCGCTGTCCCCCGCTGTGTCCCCCGCTGTCTCCCGCTGTTTCCTCGCTGTGACCCCAGGTGTGTCCCGCAGTGTCCCCCGCTGTGTCCCCCACTGTGTCCCGCTGTGTCCCCGCTGTCCGCTGCTGTGTCACCGTTGTCCCCCACTGTATCCCACGCTGTGTCCCGCTGTGTCCTCGCTGTGTCTCACTGTGTCCCGGCTTTTTCTCCACTGTGTCCCGCTGTGTCCCTGGAGTGTTCTCGCTGTGTAACCGCTGAGTCCCTCTGTGTCCCCGCTGTGTCCCACTGTGTCCCCCGCTGTGTCCCCGCTGTGTCCCTGTTGTGTCCTGCTGTGTCCCCACTTTGTCCCGCTGTGTCCCGCTGTGTCCCCGCTGTGTCCCGATGTGTACCGCTGTGTCTGCCTCTGTGTACCCCGCTGTGTCCTGCTGTGTCCCCCGCTGTGTCCTGCTGTGTCCTCGCTCTGTCCCCCGCTGTTTCCCGCTGTTTCCCACGCTGTGTCACCCGCTGTGTCCCCATCTGTGTCCGGCTGTGTCCCGCTGTGTTCCCCTGTGTCCCCGCTGTGTCCCGCTGTGTCCTTTTATGTGTCCCCAGCTGAGTCCCGCTTTGTCCCCCGCTGTTTACCGCTGTCTTCCCCACTGTGTCCCCCGCTGTGTCCCCGCTGTGTCCCTGCTCTGTCCCGCTGTGTCCCGCTGTGTCCCTCTGTGTCGCCCCCTGTGTCCCCGTGTGTCTCCGCTGTTTCCCACTGTGACCCCCGCGCTGTCCTGCTGTGTCCCCGTTGTCCACCGTTGTGTCCCCTCTGTCCCCCGCTGTGTCCCCGCCGTGTCCCGCTGTGTCCCGATGTGTCCCGCTGTGTCGCCGCTTTGTCACTGCTGTGTCTCGCTGTGA
>NW_012288762.1:0-1373 GCF_000151885.1 Dipodomys ordii
AATTCTCTTCACCCTTGCTTTTTTTTTTCTCTCCATCAGTTCTAAAAATGAATGCTGTTATGAAGTTAATATTAAACTTAAGTAGTACCATAGTATCTACCCTTACTTACTCACATGTGGCTGTCCCTGAAAAAGAGAGGGTGATGGGTATGTGTTGTGAGCCATTGCACACCATACCTGATCTCCATGCGCAACACGGGAGGACAGAATGTGCTGCGACACAATGACAATCGAGTTGTAATAGCGACCACCAGGCTACAGCCTGCAAGTCAAAGCAGAGGAAAGAATTTTAATTGCCTCTCTTCTTTTGGCAAGATGGTATTTTGTTTGGGTTTGTTTTTCCTAACCTCCTCGAACTGTAAATTATGTTTTCTTGTGTTTTGTTTAGTCTTATCCTGATTATAAAAGGACTACATGCTCGTGGAGACTATTTAGGACACTCAAAAGGAAATAGAAATTCCATAAACCTAGAGCTAGCCTTTTGTTTTATTGTTTTGTTATTGAGAGAAGTTCTCGCTATGTATCTTAGGCTGGCCTTGAGCTCAAGATGGTCCCGTTTTGGGCTCTTTAAGTGCTAGGAAGACAAGCATGAGCCACTTGGCCCATCTCGGTGATAATTAGTCCTAATATTTTGGAGAGAGGTAGCTAGTGATCTCTCTCCTTCCCCCCCTCCTCTTAAATATTTCTTTGTATATCTCATATTTAAATGCCATCTGGATTTGGAGTTGGAAGTTATGTTAAGCCTTGGAGTTATGTAACAGAAGCCCATCTAATTTTTTTTTTAACTCCTGGTTACAGCTTTGATTATAGCACCTAAGATTTCATACATAATATTCTTTTTGTTGTTGTTGTTTTCCTTCCTTCTTGCCTTGATTTTTTTTTTTTTTCTTCAGTACTATGGTTTGCACTCTGGGCTTCTCCATTGCCTGTCTTGTGCTCTGTCTCTGAAACATGTCCAAAACTCTTTTCTTAAGCTATTTCTTTTTTTTTTTTTTGGGTTCAGTCATGGGGCTTTAACTCTGGGCGTGGGTGCTGTCCCTCAGCTCTTCAGCTCAAGGCTAGCGCTCTACCACTGAGCCACCTTCCCAGCCCAAGCTGTTTTTCAAATTACCTCTTGAGTTTTTGCCTGGGACTAACCTCAAACAATCTTTAATTCCTTGGTAACTGGGCTTATAAAAGTACACCACCATGCTCAGCCCTTGGTGTTTCTTTTATGTGACCTCTTCCTATTTCATTGTGTTTTGGTTTTGTCTTTTGGAAGGAAAATGTCACCAAAGTTTAGTTTCCAACACAGTATAATGGTGATTTCCTTTAAGCACAACATGTTTGTAACTATTATTATCACTTAGAATATCTTATTTCTACCATCTTGT
>NW_012288763.1:0-5502 GCF_000151885.1 Dipodomys ordii
CAGCGGGGGACACAGAGGGACACAGCGGGGGACACAGCGATTTACACAGCGGGACACAGCAAGAAACACAGCGAGGTCACACCGGGGGCCAAAGCGGGACAACACGGGACACAGTGTGACACAGTGTGACACAGCGGGGACACTGCAGGGGCACAGCGGGACAAAGCGGGCGACACAGCGGGACACAGCGGGAGACACATCGGGGGACAGCAGGGGACAGAGAGGGGACACAGCGGGAGACACTAAGGGGGACAGCAGGGGACAGATAGGGGACACAGCGGGACACAGAAGGAATACAGCTGGACACAGCGGGGTACACAGCGGGACACAAGGGGCACACAGTGGGGACACAGCAGGGGACAAAGCGGGACACAGCGGGTCACAGCGGGAGACACAGCGGGACACAGGGGGGGACACAGAGGGGTACACAGCGGTACACGGCCGGGAACACAGCGTGGACACAGCAGGACACAGCGGTACACAGCGGGAAACAGCGGGGGACACAGTGGGACACAGCGGGGACACAGCAGGACACAGCGGGACACAGCGGGGGACACAGCGGTACACAGCTTGGGACACAGCGAGGACAAAGCGGGACACAGCGGGGACACAGCGGGGACACAGCAGGGACACAGCAGGGACACAGCGGGGGACACAGTGGGGGACACAGCAGGACACAACGAGGAACACATCGAGGACACAGCGGGACCCAGCAGGACACAGCGTCGATACAGAGGGGACACAGCAGGACACAGCGGGGTACACAGCTGAGGACACAACGGGACACAGCGGTGGACACAGCGAGGACACAGCGGGACACAGCGGGGACACTGCGGGAACATAGCGGGACACAGCGGGTACAGAGCGGGACACAGCGGGGTCACAGAGTGGTACACAGCGGGACACATTGGGAAACAAAGTGAGGTCACAGCGGGGGACAAAGCGGGACAACACGGAACACAGTGTGACACAGCGGGACACAGCGGGACACAGCGGGACACAGCGGGGGACACAGCGGGGAACAGCAGAGGACAGAGAGGGGACACAGCGGGACACAGCGGGTACACAGCTGGACACAGCGGGGTACACAGAGGGACACAGCGGGCACACAGCGGGGACACAGCCGGACACAAGTGGACACAAGGGGACACAGTGGGACACAGCCGGACACAGCGGGACACAGCAGGGGACACAGCGGGACACAGTTGGGGACCCAGTGAGAACACAGCGGGACACAGCAGGGGACACAGCGAGGACACAGCGGGGGACACAGCGGGGGACACAGCGGGACACAGCGGGAAACACAGCGAGGACACAGCGGGACACAGCGTCGATACAGCGGGGACACAGCGTTAAACAGCGTGGTACACAGCTTTGGACACAACGGGACACAGTGGGGGCACAGCCGGACACAGCGGGACACAGTGGGACACAGCAGGGACAAAGCGTGAGACACAGCGGGGGACAGAGAGGGAGAAAGCAGGGGACACAGCGAGGACACAGCGAGACACAGCGGTGACACAGCGGGGACTCAGCGGGGGACACAGCGGGACACAGCGGGGGACCCAGTGGGACACTGCGGGGGACACTGCGGGACACAGTGTGGGACAGAGCGTGGGACACAGCGAGCCACAGCGGGTACAAAGCTGGACACAGCGGGGTACACAGAGGGACACAACAGGGACACAGCGGGGAAACAGCGAGGACACAGTGGCACACAGTGTGGGACACAGCAAGGACAGAGTGGGACACAGCGGGTGACACAGCGGGGACACAGCGGGACACAGCCGGAAACACAGCGCGGACACAGCGGGACACACCGGGACGCAGCGTCAATACAGCGGGGACAGAGAGGGTCACAGCAGGGACACAGCAGGACACAGCGGGACACAGCGGGACACAGCGTGGGACCCAGCAAGGACACAGCGGGACACAGCGGGGGACACAGCGAGGACACAGAGGGGGACACAGCAGGTGACACAGCGGGACACAGCGGGGAACACAGCGAGGACACAGCGGGACACAGCGGGACACAGCGTCGATACAGAGGGGACTCAGCGGAGGACACAGCGGGGGAAACAGCGGGGGACAAAGTGGGACACCACGGGACACAGTGTGACACAGCAGGACACAGCGGGGACACTGCGGGGACACAGCAGGACAAAGCGGGGGACATAGCGGGACACAGTGGCACACAGCGGGGGACACAGCGGGACACAGCGGGCACACCGGGGACACAGCGGGACACAGCGGGACACAGTGGGGACACAGTGGGACACAGCGGGACAAAGCGGGGGACACAGCGGGACACAGCTGGGGACACAGCGAGGACACAGCGGGATACAGCGGGGGACACACTGAGGACACAGCGGGACACAGCTGGGGACACAGCGGGACACAGCGGGGACACAGCAGTGGACACAGCGGGACACAGCGGGGGACACAGCCGGACACAGCGGGGGAAACAGTGGGGGACACAGTGGGACACAGTGGGACACAGCGGGGAACACATGGGGAACACAGCGGGACACAGCGGGGACACAGCAGGACTCAGCGGGGGACACAGCAGTATACAGCAGGACACAGCGGGGACACAGCAGGGACACAGCGGGGGACACAGCAGAACACAGCGGGACACAGCGGGGAACACAGCGGGACACAGAGGGGAACACAGAGGGGTACACAGCGGGACACAGCTGGGAACACAGCGGGTCACAGCGGGACACAGCGGGGGACACAGCGAGGACGCAGCCGGACACAGCGGAATACAGCGGGGGACAAAGCGGGAGACAGCGGGGGACACAGGGAGCACACAGCGGGACACAGCGGCCACATAGAAGGGACTCAGCGGGGAACACAGCGGGGGACAAAGAGGGACACCACGGGACACAGTGAGACACAGCGGGACACAGCGGGACACTGTGGGGACAAGTAGGATAAAGCGGGGGACACAGCGGGACACAGCGGAACAAATCGGGGACAGAGCAGAGACAGAGTAGGGCCACAGTGGGACACCTCGCTGACACAGCTGGACACAGCGGGGTACACAGCTGGACACAGCCGGCACACAGCGGGGACACAGCTGGACACAGCGGGGACAGAGCGGGACACAGTCGGACACAGCGGGACACAGTGGGGGACACAGCGGGACACAGCGGGGGACCCAGCAAGGACACAGCGGGACACAGTGGGGAACACAGCGAGGACACAGCGGGACACAGCGGGACACAGCGGGACACAGCGTCGATACAGAGGGGACTCAGCGGAGGACACAGTGGGGGAAACAGCGGGGAACAAAGTGGGACACCACGGGACACAGTGTGACACAGCAGGACACAGCGGGGACACTGCGGGGACACAGCAGGACAAAGCGGGGGACATAGCGGGACACAGTAGCACACAGTGGGGGACACAGCGGGGGACAGCGGAGACAGATATGGGCCACAGCGGGACACAGCGGTGACATAGCTGGACACAGCGGGGTACACAGCGGGACACAGCGGGCACACCAGGGACACAGCGGGACACAGCGGGACACAGTGGGGACACAGTGGGACACAGCGGGACAAAGCGGGGGACACAGCGGGACACAGCTGGGGACACAGCGAGGACACAGCGGGATACAGCGGGGGACACAGTGAGGACACAGCGGGACACAGCCGGGGAAAAAGCGGGACACAGCGGGCACACAGCAGTGGACACAGCGGGACACAGCGGGGGACACAGCCGGACACAGCGGGGAAAACAGTGGGGGACACAGTGGGACACAGTGGGACACAGCGGGGGACACATGGGGAACCCAGCGGGACACTGCGGGGACACAGCGGGACTCAGCGGGGGACACAGCAGTATACAGCAGGACACAGCGGGGACACAGCAGGGACACAGCGGGGGACACAGTGGGACACAGCGGGACACAGCGGGGAACACAGCGGGACACAGAGGGGGACACAGAGGGGTACACAGCGGGACACAGCTGGGAACACAGCGGGTCACAGCAGGACACAGCGGGAACACAGCTGGACACAGCGGGGTACACAGTGGGACACAGGGGGCACACAGTGGGGACACAGCGGGGGACACAGCGGGGGACACATTGGGGGACAGCAGAGGACAGAGAGGGGACACAGCGGCGACACAGAGGGGACGCAGCTGGGGACACAACGTGGGACAAAATGGGACACCACGGGACACAGTGTTACACAGCGGGACACAGCGGGGACACTGCGGGACACAGCAAGATAAAGCGGGGGACACAGCGGGACACAGCGGGGGACAGCGGGGGACACAGCGGGACACAGTGGGCTACCCAGTGAGGACACAGCGGGACACAACAGGGGACACAGCGAGGACACAGCGGGGGACACAGCGGGGGACACAGCGAGACACAGTGGGGAACACAGCGAGGACACAGCGGGACACAACGGGACACAGCGTCGATACAGCGGGGAGGCAGCGTTACATAGCGTGGTACACACTGTGGACACAACGGGACACAGTGGGGGCACAGCGGGACACAGCGGGACACAGTGGGACACAGCGGGGAGACAGCAGGGACACAGTGGGGGACACAGCGGGACACAGCGGGTCACAGCGGGGAACACAGCGGGACACAGCAGGGGACACAGCGAGGACACAGCGGGTCACAGCGGGACACAGCGTGGGACAAAGCAGGAGACAGCGAGGGACAAAGAGAGGACCCAGCTGGACACAGTGGGGTACACAGCGGGACACAGCGGGGGACACAGAAGGGTACAAAGCGGGACAAAGCGAGAAACACAGCGAGGTCACACCGGGGGCCAAAGCGGGACACCACGGGACACAGTGTGACACAGTGTGACACAGCGGGGACACTGCAGGGGCACAGCGGGACAAAGCGGGCGACACAGCGGGACACAGCGGGACACAGCGGGAGACACAGCGGGGGACAGCAGGGACAGAGAGGGGACACAGCGGGAGACACTAAGGGGAACAGCAGGGGACAGAGAGGGGACACAGCGGGACACAGCGGGAACACAACTGGACACAGCGGGGAACACAGCGGGACAAAGGGGGCACACAGTGGGGACACAGCGGGGGACAAAGCGGGACACAGCGGGACACAGCGGGGGACACAGCGGGACACAGCGGGGGACACAGAGGGGTACACAGCGGGACACAGCCGGGAACACAGCGCGGACACAGTGGGACACACCGGGACACAGCGGGACACAGCGGTACACAGCGGGACACAGCTGGGGACACAGTGGGACAAAGCGGGGACACAGCAAGACACAGCGGGACACAGCGGGGACAAAGCAGGGACACAGCAGGGACACAGCGAGGGACACAGCACGGGACACAGCGGGACACAACGAGGAACACATCGAGGACACAGCGGCACCCAGCAGGACACAGCGTCGATACAGAGGGGACACAGCGGGACACAGCGGGGTACACAGCTGAGGACACAACGGGACACAGCGGTGGACACAGCGAGGACACAGCGGGACACAGCGGGGA
>NW_012288764.1:0-3931 GCF_000151885.1 Dipodomys ordii
ACAGGGGGGACCCAGCGGGACACAGCGGGACACTGCGGGGCACAGCTGGGGGATACAGCGGGACACAGCAGGGGACTCAGGGAGGACAGAGCTTAACACAGCATGGGACAAAGCGAGGACACAGCGGGACACAGCGAGACACAGCGGGACACAGCGGGGACCCAGCAGTGGACACAGCGGGACACAGCGGGGGACAAAGCAGGACACCACGGAACACAGCAGGACACAGCGTGAAACAGCGGTGAACCTGCGGGGACACAGCGAGACACAGTGGGGGACACATCGGGACCCAGCGGGACACATTGGGGGACACAGCGGGGACACAGCGGGACACAGCAGGTCACGGCGGGGGACACAGCGGGACACAGCGGGACACAGCGGGGGACACAGCAGGGACACAGTGGGACACAGTAGGACACAGCGTGGGACAAAGCGGCAGACAGCAGAGGACACAGCGAGGACAAAGCTGGACACAGCGGGGACACAGAGGGGACTCAGCAGGGGACATAGAGGGAAAAAAGCGGGACACCACGGGACACAGTAGGACACAGCGGGACACAGCGGGGACACTGCGGGACACAGCCAGGAGACACAGTGGTGGACAGAGGGGGACAGAGAATGGACACAGCGGGACACAGAGGGGACACTGCTGGACACAGAAGGGTACACAGCGGGACACAGCGGACACACAGCGGGGACAGAGCTGGACACAGAGGGACACAGAGGGGACAGAGCGTGACACAGGTGGACACTGAGGGAGACAGAGCGAGGACACAGCCGGACACAGCGAAACAAAGCGTGACACAGTGGGGACACCGCAGGGGACACAGCGGGACACAGTGGGGGACACAGCGGGACACAGCGGGGTACACAGCAGGGACAAAGAAGGACACAGCGGGGGACACAGCGAGGACACAGCGGGACAAAGCGGTGACACAGCGGGGACACAGCTGGGGACACTTTGGGACACAGCGGGACACAGAGGGACCCAGCAAGGACACAGTGAGGGACAGTGGGGGACACAGCGGGACACAGCAAGGCACAACGGGGTCATAGCAGTGGACACAGCAGGACACAGCGGGGGACACAGCGGGACACAGCGGGACACAGCGGGGGACACAGCGGGACACAGCGGGGACACAGCGGGGGACACAGCGGGACACAGCGGAGACACAACGGGGACACAGCGGGACCCAGCAGGACACAGCGGGGGACACAGCGGGACACAGCGGGGGACACTGCAGGGACACATTGGGACACAGTATGACACAGCGTAGGACAAAGCGGGAGACAGCAGAGGACACAGCGAGGACACAGATGGACACAGCGGGGACACAGAGGGGACTCAGCAGGGGACATAGTGGGAAAAAAGCGGGACACCACGGGACACAGTAGGACACAACAAGGCACAGCGGGGGACACAGTAGGACAGAGCGGGGGACACAGCGGGGGACAGAGGGGGACACCACGAATAACAGAGCAAGGACACAGCGGGACCCAGCATGACACAGCATCGATACAGCGGGATTCACAGCGTTACACAGCGGGTTACACAGCTGGGGACACAAAGGGACACAGTGGTGGACACAGCGGGACACAGCGGGACAGAGTGGGACACAGACGGGGTAAAGCGTGAGACACAGCGGGGGACAGAGCGGGAGACAGCGGGGGACACAGCGAGGACACAGCGGGGGACACAGCAAGTACTCAGCGGAACACAGCGTGGGACACAGTGAGGACATAGGGGGACACAGCGGGACACAGCTGGACACAGCAGGAACACAGCAGTAGACACAGCGGGACACAGCAGGGGACACAGCGGGACACAGCCGGGGACACAGGGAGGACAGAGCGGGACACAGCGGGGACACAGCGGGGACTCAGCGGTGGACACAGCGGGGGACAAAGCGGGACACCACGGGACAGCGCGGGACACAGCGGGGACAAGATGGAGACAGAACGCGACACAGCGAGGACACAGCGGGACACAGCGGGAGACACAGCGGGACACAGCTGGGAACAGAGCGGGACAAAGCAGGGTACACAGCAGGGGACACAGCGGGACACAGCGGGGTACCCAGCGGGAAACAGCGGGGGGCCCAGAGAGGACACAGCAGGACACAGCGGGGGACACAGACAGGAAAACAGCAGGGGACACACCGGGGGACACAGCGGGACCCAGCGGGACACAGCGTCGATACAGCGGGGATACAGCGTTACACAGTGTGGTACACATCTGTGGACACAAGCGGACACAGTGGGGGCACAGCGGGACACAGCGGGACACAGTGGGACAAAGCGAAGACAAATTGTGAGATACAGCGGGGGACAGAGCGGGAGACAGCGGGGGACACAGGGAGGACACAGCAGGGCACAGCAGCACACAGCAGGGACAGAGCGGGACACAGCGGGACACAGCGGGTATCACAGCGAGGACACAGCGGGACACAGCGTCGATACAGCGGGGATACAGCGTTACACAGCGTGGTACACATATGTGGACATAACGGGACACAGTGGGGGCACAGCGGGACACAGGGGGACACAGTGGGACACAGCGAGGACAAATCGTGAGACGAAGCAGGGGACAGAGCGGGAGACAGCGGGGGACACATCGAAGACACAGCAGGACACAGCGGGACACAGCAGGGACAGAGCGGGACACAGCGGGACACAGCAGGACACAGCGGGGGACCCAGCGAGGACAAAGCGGGACACAGTGGGGGACACAGCGAGGACACAGCGGAACACAGCGGGGGACCCAGCGAGGACACAGCGGGACACACTGGGGTACCCAGCGAGGACACAGCGGGACACAGCGGGGGACACAGCGGGACACAGAGGAGGACCCAGCGAGGACACAGCGGAACACAGCGGGGGACACAGCGAGGACAGAGCGGGGGACACACCGGGGGACACTGCGGGACACAGTGGGGAACACAGCGAGGACACAGCGGGACCCAGCGGAACACAGCGTCGATACAGCGGGGATACAGTGTTACACAGCGTGGTACACATCTGTGGACACAACGGGACACAGTGGGGGCACAGCAGGACACAGTGGGACACAGCGAGGACAAATCGTGAGACGTAGCAGGGGACAGAGCGGGAGACAGCGGGGGACACAGCGAGGACACAGCGGGACAAAGCGGGGGAAACAGTGGTACACAGCGGTGGACACAGGGGGAGAGAGCGGGGGACACAGCGGGACACAGCGGTGGAAACATCGGGACACAGCGGTGGACCTAGCGAGGACCCAGCGGGACCCAGCGGGACACAGCGTCGATACAGCTGGGATACAGCCTTACACAGCGTGGTACACATCTGTGGACACAACGGGACACAGTGGGGGCACAGCGGGACAGAGCGGGACACAGTGGGACACAGCGAGGACAAATCGTGAGACACAGCGGGGGACAGAGCGGGAGACAGCGGGGGACACAGTGAGGACACAGCAGTACACAGCGTGGACACAGTGGGACACAGTGGGGGACACAGCGAGGACACAGCGGGGGACACAGCGGGGGACACTGCGGGACACAGCGGGGAACACAGTGAGGACACAGCGGGACCCAGCGGGACACAGCGTCGATACAGCGGGGATACAGCATTACACAGAGTGGTTCACATCTGTGGACACAACGGGACACAGTGGGGGCAGAGCGGGACACAGTGGGACACAGCGAGGACAAATCGTGAGACGTATCGGGGGACAGAGCGGGAGACAGCGGGGGACACATCGAGGGCACAGCAGGACACCGCGGAACACAGCAGGGACAGAGCGGGACACAGCGGGGGACACAGCGGGGCACAGCGGGGGACCCAGCGAGGACACAGCGGGACACAGCGGGGAACACAGCGAGGACACAGCGGGGGACACAGCGGGGGACACTGAGGGACACAGCGGGACATAGCGTCGATACAGCGGTGA
>NW_012288765.1:0-10895 GCF_000151885.1 Dipodomys ordii
GCGGACACAGTGGGACACAGCGGGGACAAAGCGTGAGACACAGCGGTGTGTGACAGAGCGGGAGACAGCGGGGGACACAGCGAGGACACAGCGGGACACAGCGGGGGAAACTGCGGGACACAGCGGTGGACACAGGGGGAGAGAGCGGGGGACACAGCGGGACACAGCGGTGGAAACAGCGGGACACAGCGGTGGACCCAGCGAGGACCCAGCGGGACCCAGCGGGACACAGTGTCGATACAGCTGGGATACAGCCTTACACAGTGTGGTACACATATGTGGACACAACGGGACACAGTGGGGGCACAGCGGGACACAGCGGGACACAGTGGGATAACAGCGAGGACAAATCGTGAGACGAAGCGGGGGACAGAGCGTGAGACAGCGGGGGACACAGCGAGGACACAGCAGGACACAGCGGGACACAGCAGGGAACAAGGCGAGAACAAAGCGGGACCCAGCGGGACCCAGCGTCGATACAGCGGGGATACAGCGTTACACAGTGTGGTACAAATCTGTGGACACAAGGGGACACAGTGGGGGCACAGCGGGACAGAGCGGGACACAGTGGGAAACAGCGAGGACAAATCGTGAGACACAGCGGGGGACAGAGCGGGAGACAGCGGGGGACACAGCGAGGACACAGCAGGGCACAGCGGGACACAGCAGGGACAGAGCGGGACAGAGCGTGACACAGCGGGACACAGTGGGGGACACAGCGAGGAAACAGCGGGGGACACAGCGGGGGACACTGCGGGACACAGCGGGGAACACAGCGAGTACCCAGCGGGACCCAGCGGGACACAGCGTCGATACAGCGGGGATACAGTGTTACACAGTGTGGTTCACATCTGTGGACACAACGGGACACAGTGGGGGCAGAGCCGGACACAGTGGGACACAGCGAGGACAAATCGTGAGACGTAGCGGGGGACAGAGCGGGAGACAGTGGGGGACACAGCGAGGACACAGCGGGACACAGCGGGACACAACAGGGACAGAGCGGGACACAGCGGGACACAGCGGGGGACACAGTGGGACCCAGCGGGGGACCCAGCGAGGACACAGCGGGACACAGCGGGACACAACAGGGACAGAGCGGGACACAGCGTTACACAGCGTGGTACACAGCTGTGGACACAACGGGACATAGTGGGGTCACAGCGGGACACAGCGGAACACAGTGGGACACATCGGGGACAAAGCGTGAGACACAGCGTGGGACAGAGCGGGAGACAGAGGGGGACACAGCGAGGACACAGCGGGACACAGCGGGGGATACAGCGGGACACAGCGGTAGACAAATGTGACAGAGCGGGGGACACAGCGGGACACAGCGGTGGAAAGAGCGGTACACAGCGGTGGACACAGCGAGGACACAGCGGGACCCAGCGGGACACAGCGTCGATACAGCGGGGACAGAGTGGGCCACAGCGGGACACAGCAGGAACAAAGCAGTAGACACAGCAGGACACAGCAGGGGACACAGCGGGACACAGCCGGGGACACAGGAAGGACAGAGCGGGACACAGCGGGGATAAGGAGGAGACAGAGCAGGACAGAGCGAGGACACAGCGGGGACTCAGCGGTGGACACAGCGGGGGACAAAGCGGGACACCACGGGACAGCGCGGGACACAGCGGGGACAAGGGGGAGACAGAGCGCGACACAGCAAGGACACAGAGGGACACAGCGGGGGACACAGCGTGACACAGCGGGGAACACAGCGAGGACACAGCGGGGGACACAGCGGGGGACACTGAGGGACACAGCGGGACACAGCGTCGATACAGCGGGGATACAGCGTTACACAGCGTGGTACACATCTGTGGACACAACGGGACACAGTGGGGGCACAGCAGGACACAGTGGGACACAGCGAGGACAAATCGTGAGACGTAGCAGGGGACAGAGCGGGAGACAGCGGGGGACACAGTGAGGACACAGCAGGACACAGCGGGACACAGCAGGGACAGAGCGGGACACAGCGGGACACAGCGAGGGACACAGCGGGACACAGTGGCGGACCCAGCGAGGACACAGCGGGACACACCGGGGAACACAGCGAGGACACAGCGGGGGACACAGCGGGGGACACTGCAGGACACAGCCGTGAACACAGCGAGGACACAGCGGGACCCAGCGGGACACAGCGTCGATACTGCGGGGAAACAGCGTTACACAGCGTGGTACACAGCTGTGGACACAACGGGACACAGTGGGGGCACAGCGGGACACAGCGGAACACAGAGGGACACAGCGGGGACAAAGCGTGAGACACAGCGGGGGACAGAGCGGGAGACAGCGGGGGACACAGCGAAGACAGTGGGACACAGCGGGGGAAACAGCGGTACACAGCGGTGGACACAGGGGGAGAGAGCGGGGGACACAGCGGGACACAGCGGTGGAAACAGCGGGACACAGCGGTGGACCCAGCGAGGACCCAGCGGGACCCACCGGGACACAGCATCGATACAGCTGGGATACAGCCTTACACAGCGTGGTACACATCTGTGGACACAACGGGACACAGTGGGGGCACAGCGGGACAGAGCGGGACACAGTGGGACACAGCGAGGACAAATCGTGAGACACAGCGGGGGACAGAGCGGGAGACAGCGGGGGACACAGCGAGGACACAGCAGTACACAGCGTGGACACAGTGGGACACAGTGGGGGACACAGCGAGGACACAGCGGGGGACACTGCGGGACACAGCGGGGAACACAGCGAGGACACAGCGGGACCCAGCGGGACACAGCGTCGATACAGCGGGGATACAGCATTACACAGAGTGGTTCACATCTGTGGACACAACGGGACACAGTGGGGCAGAGCGGGACACAGTGGGACACAGCGAGGACAAATCGTGAGACGTATCGGGGGACAGAGCGGGAGACAGCGGGGGACACAGCGAGGACACAGCAGGACACAGCGGAGGACCCAGCGAGGACACAGCGGGACACAGTGGGGGACACAGCGAGGACACAGCGGGGGACACAGCGGGGGACACTGCGGGACACAGCCGGGAACACAGCGAGAACACAGCGGGACCCAGCGGGACACAGCGTCGATACAGCGGGGATACAGCGTTACACAGTGTGGTTCACATCTGTGGACACAACGGGATACAGTGGGGGCACAGCGGGACACAGTGGGACACAGTGAGGACAAATCGTGAGACGTAGCGGGGGACAGAGCAGGAGACAGCGGGGGACACAGCGAGGACACAGCAGGACACAACGGGACACAGCAGGGACAGAGCAGGACACAGCGGGACACAGCGGGGGACACAGCGGGACACAGCGGGGGACCCAGCGAGGACACAGCGGGACACAGCGGGGAACACAGCGAGGACACAGCGTCGTACACAGCTGTGGACACAACGGGACACAGTGGGGGCACAGCGGGACACAGCGGAACACAGTGGGACACAGCAGGGACAAAGCGTGAGACACAGTGGGGGACAGAGCGGGAAACAGCGGGGGACACAGCGAGGACACAGCGGGACACAGCGGGGGAAACAGCGGGACACAGCGGTAGACAAAGGGTGACAGATCGGGGGACACAGCGGGACACAGCGGTGGAAAGAGCGGTACACAGCGGTGGACACAGCGAGGACCCAGCGGGACCCAGCGGGACACAGCATCGATACAGCGGGGACAGAGTGGGCCACAGCGGGACACAGCAGGAACAAAGCAGTAGACACAGCAGGACACAGCAGGGGACACAGCGGGACACAGCCGGGGACACAGGGAGGACAGAGCGGGACACAGCGGGGACACAGCAGGGACTCAGCGGGGGACACAGCGGGGGACAAAGCGGGACACCACGGGACACAGCGGAACACAGCGGGGACAAGGAGGAGACAGAGCAGGACACAGCGAGGACACAGCGGGGACTCAGCGGTGGACACAGCGGGAGACAAAGCGGGACACCACGGGACAGCGCGGGACACAGCGGGGACAAGGGGGAGACAGAGCGCGACACAGCGAGGACACAGCGGGACACAGTGGGGGACACAGCGGGACACAGCGGGGAACACAGCGGGACAAAGCAGGGTACACAGCAGGGGACACAGCGGGACACAGCGGGGTACCCAGCGGGAAACAGCAGGGGGCCCAGCGAGGACACAGCAGGACACAGAGGGGGACACAGACAGGAAAACAGCAGGGGACACACCGGGGGACACAGCGGGACCCAGCGGGACACAGCGTCGATACAGCGGGGATACAGCGCTACACAGTGTGGTACACATCTGTGGACACAAGCAGACACAGTGGGGGCACAGCGGGACACAGCAGGACACAGTGGGACAAAGCGAAGACAAATCGTGAGATACAGCGGGGGACAGAGCGGGAGACAGCGGGGGACACAGGGAGGACACAGCAGGGCACAGCGGGACACAGCAGGGACAGAGCGGGACACAGCGGGACACATCGGGGAACACAGCGAGGACACAGCGGGACACAGCGTCGATACAGCGGGGATACAACGTTACACAGCGTGGTACACATATGTGGACATAACGGGACACAGTGCGGGCACAGCGGGACACAGGGGGACACAGTGGGACACAGCGAGGACAAATCGTGAGACGAAGCAGGGGACAGAGCGGGAGACAGCGGGGGACACATCGAAGACACAGCAGGACACAGCGGGACACAGCAGGGACAGAGCGGGACACAGCGGGACACAGCGGGACACAGCGGGGGACCCATCGAGGACACAGCGGGACACAGCGGGGGACATAGCGAGGACACAGCTGGACACAGCGGGGGACCCAGCGAGGACACAGCGGGACACAGCGGGGGACAGAGCAGGACACAGCAGAGGACCCAGCGAGGACACAGCGGGACACAGCGGGTTACACAGCGAGGACAGAGCGGGGGACACAGCGGGGGACACTGCGGGACACAGTGGGGAACAGAGTGAGGACACAGCGCGACCCAGCGGGACACAGCGTCGATACAGCAGGGATACAGCGCTACACAGCATGGTACACATCTGTGGACACAACGGGACACAGTGGGGGCACAGCAGGACACAGTGGGACACAGCAAGGACAAGTCGTGAGATGTAGCGGGGGACAGAGCGGGAGACAGCGGGGGACACAGCGAGGACACAGCAGGACACAGCGGGACACAGCAGGGACAGAGCGGGACAGAGCGGGACACAGCGAGGGACACAGCGGGACACAGTGGGGGACCCAGCGAGGACACAGCGGGACACACCGGGTAACACAGCGAGGACACAGCGGGGGACACAGGGGGGGACACTGAGGGACACAGCAGTGAACACAGCGAGGACACAGCGGGACCCAGCGGGACACAGCGTCGATACTGCGGGGACACAGCGTTACACAGCGTGGTACACAGCTGTGGACACAACGGGACACAGTGGGTGCACAGCGGGATACAGCGGAACACAGTGGGACACAGCGGGGACAAAGCATGAGACAAAGCGGGGGACAGAGCGGGAGACAACGGGGGACACAGTGAGGACACAGCGGGACACAGCGGGGGAAACAGCGGGACACAGCGGTGGACACAGGGGGAGAGAGCGGGGGACACAGCGGGACACAGCCGTGGAAACAGCGTGACACAGTGGTGGACCCAGCGAGGACCCAGCGGGACCCAGCGGGACACAGTGTCGATACAGCTGGGATAAAGCCTTACACAGCGTGGTATACATCTGTGGACACAACGGGACGCAGTGGGGGCACAGCGGGACAGAGCGGGACACAGTGGGACACAGCGAGGACAAATTGTGAGACACAGTGGGGGACAGAGCGGGAGACAGCGGGGGACACAGCGAGGACACAGCAGTACACAGCGGGACACAGCAGGGACAGAGCGGGACAGAGCAGGACACAGCGGGACACAGCGGGGGACACAGTGGGACACAGCGGAGGACCCAGCGAGGACACAGCGGGACACAGTGGGGGACACAGCGAGGACACAGCGGGGGACACAGCGGGAGACACTGAGGGACACAGCGGGACACAGCGTCGATACAGCGGGGATACAGCGTTACACAGCGTGGTTCACATCTGTGGACACAACGGGACACAGTGGGGGCAGAGCGGGACACAGTGGGACACAGCGAGGACAAATCGTGAGACGTAGCGGGGGACAGAGCGGGAGACAGCGGGGGACACAGCGAGGACACAGCAGGACACAGCGGGACACAGCAGGGACAGAGCGGGACACAGCGGGACACAGCTGGGGACACAGCGTGACACAGCGGGGGACCCAGCGAGGACACAGCGGGACACAGCGGGGAAAACAGCGAGGACACAGCGGGGGACACAGCGGGGGACACTGAGGGACACAGCGGGACACAGCGTCGATACAGCGGGGACACAGCGTTACACAGCGTGGTACACAGCTGTGGACACAACGGGACACAGTGGGGGCGCAGCGGGACACAGCGGAACACAGTGGGACACAGCGGGGACAAAGCGTGAGACACAGCGGGGGACAGAGCGGGAGACAGCGGGGCACACAGCGAAGACACAGCGGGACACAGCGGGGGAAACAGCGGGACACAGCGGTGGACACAGGGGGAGAGAACGGGGGACACAGCGCGACACAGCGGTGGAAACAGCGGGACACAGCGGTGGACCCAGTGAGGACCCAGCGGGACCCAGCGGGACACAGTGTCGATACAGCTGGGATACAGCCTTACACAGCGTGGTACACATCTGTGGACACAACGGGACACAGTGGGGGCACAGCGGGACACACTGGGACACAGCGAGGACAAATCGTGAGATGAAGCGGGGGACAGAGTGGGAGACAGCGGGGGACACAGTGAGAACACAGCAGGACCCAGCGGGACACAGCAGGGAACACGGCGAGGACACAGCGGGACCCAGCGGGACCCAGCGTCGATACAGCGGGGATACAGCGTTACACAGTGTGGTACAAATCTGTGGACACAAGGGGACACAGTGGGGGCACAGCGGGACAGAGCGGGACACGGTGGGACACAGCGAGGACAAATAGTGAGACACAGCGGAGGACAGAGCGGGAGACAGCGGGGGACACAGCGAGGACACAGCAGTACACAGCGGGACACAGCAGGGACAGAGCGGGACAGAGCGGGACACAGCGGGACACAGCGGGACACAGCGGGGGACCCAGCGAGGACACAGCGGGACACAGTGGGGGACACAGCAAGGAAACAGCGGGGGACACAGCGGGGGACACTGCGGGACACAGCGCGGAACACAGCGAGGACACAGTGGGACCCAGCGGGACACAGCGTCGATACAGCGGGGATACAGCGTTACACAGCGTGGTTCACATCTGTGGACACAACGGGACACAGTGGGGGCAGAGCGGGACACAGTGGGACACAGCGAGGACGAATTGTGAGACGTAGCGGGGGACAGAGCGGGAGACAGCGGGGGACACAGCGAGGACACAGCAGGACACAGCGGGACACAACAGGAACAGAGCGGGACACAGCGGGACACAGCGGGGGACACAGCGGGACACAGCAGGGGACACAGCGAGGACACAGCGGGACACAGCGGGGAACACAGCGAGGACACAGCGGGGGACACAGTGGGGGACACTGCGGGACACAGCGGGACACAGCGTCGATACAGCGGGGACACAGTGTTACACAGCGTGGTACACAGCTGTGGACACAACGGGACACAGTTGGGTCACAGCGGGACACAGCGGAACACAGTGGGACACATCGGAGACAAAGCGTGAGACACAGCGTGGGACAGAGCGGGAGACAGAGGGGGACATAGCGAGGACACAGCGGGACACAGCGGGGGAAACAGCGGGACACAGCGGTAGACAAAGGGGGACAGAGCGGGGGACACAGCGGGACACAGCGGTGGAAAGAGCGGTACACAGTGGTGGACACAGCGAGGACACAGCGGGACCCAGCGGATCACAGCGTCGATACAGCGGGGACAGAGTGGGCCACAGCGGGACACAGCAGGAACAAAGCAGTAGACACAGCAGGACACAGCAGGGGACACAGCGGGACACAGCCGGGGACACAGGAAGGACAGAGCGGGACACAGCGGGGACACAGCAGGGACTCAGCGGGGGACACAGCGGGGGACAAAGCGGGACACCACGGGACACAGCGGAACACAGCGGGGACAAGGAGGAGACAGAGCAGGACACAGCGAGGACACAGCGGGACAAAGCAGGGGACACAGCAGGGGACACAGCGGGACACAGCGGGACACAGCGGGGGAAACAGCGGGACACAGCGGTGGACACAGGGGGAGAGAACGGGGGACACAGCGGTACACAGCGGTGGAAACAGTGGGACACAGCGGTGGACCCAGTGAGGACCCAGCGGGACCCAGCGGGACACAGTGTCGATACAGCTGGGATACAGCCTTACACAGCGTGGTACACATCTGTGGACACAACGGGACACAGTGGGGGCACAGCGGGGCACAGTGGGACACAGCGAGGACAAATCGTGAGACGAAGCGGGGGACAGAGTGGGAGACAGCCGGGGACACAGCGAGGACACAGCAGGACACAGCCGGACACAGCAGGGAACACGGCAAGGACACAGCGGGACCCAGCGGGACCCAGCGTCGATACAGCGGGGATACAGCGTTACACAGTGTGGTACAAATCTGTGGACACAAGGGGACACAGTGGGGGCACAGCAGGACAGAGCGGGACACGGTGGGACACAGCGAGGACAAATAGTGAGACACAGCGGAGGACAGAGCGGGAGACAGCGGGGGACACAGCGAGGACACAGCAGTACACAGCGGGACATAGCAGGGACAGAGCGGGACAGAGCGGGACACAGCGGGACACAGCGGGGGACACAGCGGGACACAGCGGTGGAAAGAGCGGTACACAGCGGTGGACACAGCGAGGACACAGCGGGACCCAGCGGAACACAGCGTCGATACAGCGGGGACAGAGTGGGCCACAGCGGGACACAGCAGGAACAAAGCAGTAGACACAGCATGACACAGCAGGGGACACAGCGGGACACAGCCGGGGACACAGGGAGGAAAGAGCGGGACACAGCGGGGACACAGCAGGGACTCAGCGGGGGACAAAGCGGGACACCACGAGACACAGCGGAACACAGCGGGGACAAGGAGGAGACAGAGCAGGACACAGCGAGGACACAGCGGGACAAAGCAGGGTACACAGCAGGGGACACAGCGGGACACAGCGGGACACAGCAGGGGACACAGCGGGACACAGCGGGGGACACAGCGAGGACACAGCGGGATACAGCGGGGGACACAGCGAGGACACAGCGGGGGACACACCGGGGGACACAGTGAAACACAACAGGGAACACAGCGAGGACACAGCGGGACCCAGCGGGACACAGCTTCGATACAGCGGGGATACAGCGTTACACAGTGTGGTACACATCTGTGGACACAAGGGGACACAGTGTGGGCACAGCGGGACACAGCGGGACACAGTGGGACAAAGCAAGGACAAATCGTGAGACACAGCGAGGGACAGAGCTCGAGACAGCGGGGGACACAGCTAGGACACAGCAGGGCACAGCGGGACACAGCAGGGACACAGTGGGACACAGCGGGACACAGCGTGACACAGCGGGGGACACAGCGGGACCCAGCGGGGAACCCAGCGAGGACACAGCAGGACAAAGCGGGGGACACAGCGGTGACAAAGCTGGACACAACCGAGTACATAGCAGGTCCCAGCGGGGCACAGCATCGATACAGCAGGGACACAGCATTATACAGTATGGTACACAGCTGTGGACACAACGGGACACAGTGGGGGCACAGCGGGACACAGCGGAACACAGTGGGACACAGCAGGGCAAAGCGTGAGACACAGTGGGGGACAGAGAGTGAGACAGCGGGGGACACAGCGAGGACACAGCGGGACACAGCAGGGGCAACAGCGGGACACAGCGGTGGACACAGGGGGACAGAGCGGGGGACACAGCGGGACACAGCGGGGGAAACAGCGGGACACAGCGGTGGACACAGCGGGACAGAGCGGGGACAGAGCGGGACACAGAGGTGGACACAGCGGGACACAGCGGTGGACACAGCGAGGACACAGCGGGACCCAGCGGGACACAGCGTCGACACAGCGGGGACAGAGTGGGCCACAGCGGGGTACACAGCTGGGGATACAATGGGGCACATCGGGGGACACAGCAAGGACTCAGCGGAACACAGCGTGGGACACAGTGAGGACACAGGGGGCACAGCGGGACACAGCGGGACACAGCAGGAACACAGCAGTAGACACAGTGGGAAACAACAGGGGACACAGCGGGACACAGAGGGGGACAGAGGGAGGACAGAGCGCGACACAGCGGGGATACAGCTGGGACTCAGCCGGGGACACAGCGGGGGACAAAGCGGGACACCACGGGACACAGCGGGAAACAGCGGTGACCCTGCGGGGACACAGCAGGACACAGCGAGGGACACAGCAAGGACACAGCGGGACACAGCAGGGGACACAGCGAGGACACAGCGGGGGACACAGCAAGGACACAGCGAGACACATCGGGGAACACAGCGAGGACACAGCGGGACCCAGCGGGACACAGCGTCGATACAGCGGGGACAAAGCATTACACAGCGGGGCACACAGCTGTGGACACAACGGGACACAGTGGGGGCACAGCGGGACACAGCAGAACACAGTGGGACACAGCAGGGACAAAGCGTGAGACACAGCGGGGGACAGAGCGGGAGACAGCGGGGGACACAGCGAGGACACAGCGGGACACAGCGGGGGGAACAGCGGGACACAGCGGTTTACACAGCGGGACAGAGCGGGGGACACAGCGGGACACAGCGGTGGACACAGCGGGACACAGCGGTGGACACAGCGAGGACACAGCAGAACCCAGCGGGCCACAGGGTCAATACA
>NW_012288766.1:0-2839 GCF_000151885.1 Dipodomys ordii
CGGCACACAGCAGGGACAGAGCGGGACACAGCGGGACACAGTGGGGGACACAGCGAGGACACAGCGGGGGACACTGCGGGACACAGCGGGGAACACAGCGAGGACACAGCGGGACCCAGCGGGACACAGCATCGATACAGCGGGGATACAGCGTTACACAGAGTGGTTCACATCTGTGGACACAACGGGACACAGTGGGGGCACAGCGGGACACAGTGGGACACAGCCAGGACAAATCGTGAGACGTAGCGGGGGACAGAGCGGGACACAGCAGGGGACAGTGGGGGACACAGCGGGACACAGCGGGGGACACAACGAGGACAGAGCGGGACACAGCGTCGATAAAGCGGGGACAAAGCGTTACACAGCGTGGTACACAGCTGTGGACACAACGGGACACAGTGGGGTCACAGCGGGACACAGCGGAACACAGTGGGACACATCGGGGACAAAGCGTGAGACACAGCGTGGGACAGAGCGGGAGACAGAGGGGGACACAGCGAGGACACAGCGGGACACAGAGGGGGAAACAGTGGGACACAGCGGTAGACAAAGGGTGACAGAGCGGGGGACACAGCGGGACACAGCGGTGGAAAGAGCGGTACACAGCGGTGGACACAGCGAGGACCCAGCGGGACCCAGCGGGACACAGCGTCGATACAGCGGGGACAGAGTGGGCCACAGCGGGACACAGCAGGAACAAAGCAGTAGACACAGCAGGACACAGCAGGGGACACAGCCGGGGTCACAGGGAGGACAGAGCGGGACACAGCGGGGACACAGCAGGGACTCAGCGGGGGACACAGCGGGGGACAAAGCGGGACACCACGGGACACAGCGGAACACAGCGGAACACAGCGGGGACAAGGAGGAGACAGAGCAGGACACAGCGAGGACACAGCGGGACAAAGCAGGGTACACAGCAGGGGACACAGCGGGACACAGCGGGACACAGCGGTGGAAACAGCGGGACACAGCGGTGGACCCAGCGAGGACCCAGCGGGACCCAGCGGGACACAGTGTCGATACAGCTGGGATACAGCCTTACACAGCGTGGTACACATCTGTGGACACAACGGGACACAGTGGGGGCACAGCGGGGCACAGTGGGACACAGCGAGGACAAATCGTGAGACGAAGCGGGGGACAGAGCGTGAGACAGCGGGGGACACAGCGAGGACACAGCAGGACACAGCGGGACACAGCAGGGAACACGGCAAGGACACAGCGGGACCCAGCGGGACCCAGCGTCGATACAGCGGGGATACAGCGTTACACAGTGTGGTACAAATCTGTGGACACAAGGGGACACAGTGGGGGCACAGCGGGACAGAGCGGGACACGGTGGGACACAGCGAGGACAAATAGTGAGACACAGCGGAGGACAGAGCGGGAGACAGCGGGGACACAGCAGGGACTCAGCGGGGGACAAAGCGGGACACCAGGGGACACAGCGGAACACAGCGGGGACAAGGAGGAGACAGAGCAGGACACAGCGAGGACACAGCGGGACAAAGCAGGGTACACAGCAGGGGACACAGCGGGACACAGCGGGACACAGCGGGACACCGCGGGACACAGCGGGGGACACAGCGGGACACAGCGGGGGACACAGCGAGGACACAGCGGGATACAGCGGGGGACACAGCGAGGACACAGCGGGGGACACACCGGGGGACACAGCGGAACACAACAGGGAACACAGCGAGGACACAACGGGACCCAGCAGGATACAGCTTCGATACAGCGGGGATACAGCGTTACACAGTGTGGTACACATCTGTGGACACAAGGGGAAACAGTGTGGGCACAGCGGGACACAGCGGGACACAGTGGGACAAAGCAAGGACAAATCGTGAGACACAGCGAGGGACAGAGCTCGAGACAGCGGGGGACACAGCTAGGACACAGCAGGGCACAGCGGGACACAGCAGGGACACAGTGGGACACAGCGGGACACAGCGTGACACAGCGGGGGACACAGCGGGACCCAGCGGGGAACCCAGCGAGGACACAGCAGGACAAAGCGGGGGACACAGCGGTGACAAAGCTGGACACAACCGAGTACATAGCAGGTCCCAGCGGGGCACAGCATCGATACAGCAGGGACACAGCATTATACAGTATGGTACACAGCTGTGGACACAACGGGACACAGTGGGGGCACAGCGGGACACAGCGGAACACAGTGGGACACAGCGGGGGACACAGCAAGGACACAGCGGGACACAGCGAGGGAAACAGCGGGACACAGCGGTGGACACAGGGGGACAGAGCGGGGGACACAGCGGGACACAGCGGGGGAAACAGCGGGACACAGCGGTGGACACAGCGGGACAGAGCGGGGACACAGCGGGACACAGCGGTGGACACAGCGGGACACAGCGGTGGACACAGCGAGGACACAGTGGGACCCAGCGGGATACAGCGTCGATACAGCGGGGACAGAGTGGGCCAAAGCGGGGTACACAGCTGGGGACACAACCGGGCACATCGGGGGACACAGCAAGGACTCAGCGGAACACAGCGTGGGACACAGTGAGGACAGAGGGGGACACAGCGGGACACAGCAGGAACACAGCAGTAGACACAGCGGGAAACAGCAGGGGACAACGCGGGACACAGCGGGGGACACAGGGAGGACAGAGCGGGACACAGCGGGGACACAGCGGGGACTCAGCGGGGGACACAGCAGGGGACAAAGCGGGACACCACGGAACACAGCGGGACACAGCAGGACACCGAGGGTACTCAGCGGTGGACACAGCTGGGGACAAAGCAGAGACACCATGGGACACAGTGTGACACAGCGGGACACAGCGGCGACACTGCGTGATGA
>NW_012288767.1:0-765 GCF_000151885.1 Dipodomys ordii
TCCTGGGTTGGGATGCGAAAGCGGATTCCTCCACTCTAGGTCCTGAGGTTCTTTCCCAGCGAGCTCGCCCTAGGGCGGGGGCCAGCCGCGCCGGTCCCAGCCTCTGCCCCCCCACTCCCCGTCCAGGAGTAACCTTCCCTCCCCAGCTTCGTGGACATGGGGCGTCCAGGAGGGCTCGGGCCCTTAGAAGAAAGGAGGAGGGAGGAGTGGAGCCCCACGCGCGCTCGGCGGGGTGCGAGGCGTGGGGACCGGGACCCTTCCCTCCCCCTGTCCCGGAGCCCGAGGGCCCGGGGCTCCGCGCCGCGAGGCGGCCGGCTGCGGGCGAGCGGGCTCGGCGTGCTGGGCGCGGGCCCTTTAAGGCCCGCGTCAGGCCGGGCGGCGGGCCGGCGGGGCGGGGCCTCGCGGGGCGCCGCGCGGCTTCACCTGCAGTTGCGGGCGGGCGCGCGGAGCAGAGGCGCGGGCGGCGGCGGGGCCGGCGGACGCACCGGCCGGGAGGGAGCGCGCCGCCGGCCGGACTTGGCCCGGCTCCCGAGCCGGGCAGCGAGCGTATCGAGGCCGGAGCTCGAGCCGGCGCGTGCGCGGGCGCGGGCGGCGGGGACACCGGATCCCGGCGGAGCCCGGCGATCGAAGCAGACCGGAGCCCGGCTGATACGGAGCTGCGAGCGGCCGCTGTTTCCGGTCTGGGTTGGCGTCGTTACGGAGCTGCGGTTAGTATGTCCTCCGGCGCCGGCGTGCTGCTCTTGCTGCTCGCGCTCCCCGGGCGCG
>NW_012288768.1:0-1935 GCF_000151885.1 Dipodomys ordii
CTTCTGCTTCTCCTGCTTCTCCTTCTGCTTCAGGTTCTGCTTCTGCTTCTTCGGATTCTTATGCTTCTGCTTCTCCTGCTTCTTCTTCTTCTGCTTCCCCTCCTTCTGTTTCTGCTTCTCCTTCTGCTTCTGCTTCTTGTCCTTCTCCTGTTTCTTCTGCTTGTTCTTCTCCTGTTTCTGCATTTCTGGCTGCTCCTTCTGCTGCTCTTTCTGTTTCTCCTGTTGCTTTTCCTTCTACTGCTCCTTCTTCTGCTTCTCTTTCTGCTTCTAATCCTGTTTCTCCTTCTCCTTCTCCTTCTAGTTCTTCTGCTTTTCCTTCTGCTTCTCCTTCTGCTTCTGAATCTTCTGCTTCTTCTGCTACTGCCTCTGCTTCTTCTGTTTCTTCTGCTTCTCCTTCTGCTTTTGCTTCTCTTTCTGCTTCTGCTTCTCCTTCTGCTTCTCCAGATTCTGCTTCTTCTGCTTCTCCTGCTTCTGCTTCTTCTGCTTCTCCTGCTTCTCCTTCTGCATCTTCTTCTGCTTCTGTTTCTCCTTCTCCTTCTTCTGCTTCTCCTTCTGATTCTCCTTCTGCTTCTTCTTCTGCTTTACATGCTTCTCTTTCTGCTTCTCCTTCTCCTTCTCCTTCTGCTTCTCCTTCTCCTTCCTGTTTTTCTGCTTTTCCTTCTGCTTCTGCTACACCTGCTACTGCTTCTACTTCTTCTGTTTCTTCTGCTTCTCCTTCTGCTTTTGATTCTCTTTCTGCTTCTGTTTCTCCTTCTGCTTCTCATTCTGTTTCTCCAGATTCTGATTCTTCTGCTTCTCCTGCTTCTCCTTCTGCTTCAGGTTCTGCTTCTGCGTCTTCGCATTCTTATGCTTCTGCTTCTGCTTCTTCTGCTTTCCCTCCTTCTCTTTCTGCATCTCCTTCTGTTTCTGCTTCTCCTTCTGCTTCTGCTTCTTGTCCTTCTCCTGATTCTTCTGCTTCTGCTTCTCCTGTTTCTGCATCTCCTGCTTCTCCTTCTGCTTCTCTTTCTGCTTCTCCTGCTGCTTTTCCTTCTCCTGCTCCTTCTTCTGCTTCTCTTTCTGCTTCTCATTCTGTTTCTCCTTCTCCTTCTCGTTCTTCTGCTTTTCCTTCTGCTTCTCCTTCTGCTTCTACATCTTCTGCTAGTGCCTCTGCTTCTTCTGTTTCTTCTGCTTCTCCTTCTGCTTTTGCTTCTCTTTCTGCTTCTGCTTCTCCTTCTCCAGATTCTGCTTCTTCTGCTTCTCCTGTATGTCCTTATGCTTCAGGTTCTGCTTCTGCTTCTTCGGCTTCTTCTGCTTCTGCTTCTCCTGCTGCTGCTTCTTCTGCTGCTCCTGCTTCTATTTCTGCTTTTCCTTCTGTTTCTGCTTCTCCTTCTGCTTCTTCTCCTTCTTATGTTTCTTCTGCTTCTGCTTCTCCTGCTTCTGCTTCTCCTGCTTCTCGTTGTGCTTCTCTTTCTGCTTCTCTTTCTGCTTCTCCTTCTCCTTCTTCAGCTTCTCCTTCTGCTTCTCCTTCTCCTTCTGCTTCAATTTCTCCTTCTGCTTCTCATTCTGCTTCTGCGTCTTCTGTTTCTTCTGCTTCTCTTGCTTCTGCTTCTCCTGCTTCTCCTACTTCTCGTGCTGCTTCTCCTTCTGCTTCTGCTTCTCCTTCTGCTTCTGCTTCTGCTCTTCTCCTTCTTCTGTTTATTTTGCTTTTGTTTCTTCTGCTTCTTCTTCTTCTGTTTCTTCTGATTCTACTTCTGCTTCTCCTTCTTCTCCTTCTCTTTCTGCTTCTTCTGATTCTCCTGCTTCTCCTTCTTGTTCTCCTTCTGTTTCTGCTTCTCTTTCTGCTTCTGCTTCTCCTTCTGCTGCTCCTTCTCCTTCTCCTTCTTCTGCTTCTCTCACTGCTTCTGCTTCTGCTTACTTTTGCTTATTCTTTTTCGTCTGCTTCAGCTTCTGCTGTTT
>NW_012288769.1:0-3747 GCF_000151885.1 Dipodomys ordii
TTCTCCTTCTTCTGCTTCTACTACTGCTTCTGCTTCTCCTTCTGCATCTTCTTCTGTTTCAATTTCTCCTTCTTCTGCTTTTCATTCTGCTTCTGCTTCTCCTGCTTCTGCTTCTTCTGCTTCTCCTGCTTCTCCTTCTCATTCTCCTTCTCTTTCTGCTTCTGCTTATCCTTCTGTTTCTCCTACTCCTAATCCTTCTCTTTCTCCTTGTTCTTCTTCTGCTTCTCGTTCTTCTTCTGCTTCTTCTGCTTGTTCTGTTTCTTCTGCTTCTACTTTTCCAGCTTCTGCTGCTTCTGCTTCTCCTTCTGCTTCAGGTTCTCCTTCTGATTCTTCGGCTTCTTCTGTTTCTTCTGCTTCTGCTTCTCCTGCTACTGCTTCTTCTGCTTCTTCTGCTTCTCTTTCTGCTTCTCCTTCTGCTTCTGCTTCTCCTTCTGCTCCTTCTCCTTCTTCTGTTTCTTCTTCTACTGCTTCTCCCGCTTCTGCTTCTTCTGCTTCTCCTGCTTGTCCTTCTCCTTCTGCTTCTCCTTCTTCTCCTTCTCTTTCTGCTTCTGCTTCTTCTGATTCTCCAACTTCTCCTTCTTCTTCTCCTTCTGTTTCTGCTTCTCTTTCTGCTTCTGCATCTCCTTCTGCTTCACCTTCTTCTGCTCTTTCTCCTTCTTTTGTTTCTCCCTCTGCTTCTGCTTCTTATGCTTCTTCTTTATCTTCTGCTTCTGCTTCTCCTGCTTCTGCTTCTTGTGCTTCTACTGCTTCTTCTTCTGTTTCTGCTTCTTCTGCTTCTACTTCTCTTTCTGCTTCTGCTTCTCCTGCTTGTTTTTCTGCTTCTTCTGCTGCTTCTCCTTCTGCTGCTTCTTCTACTTCTCCTACTGCTTCTCTTTTTGCTTCTCCTTCTGCTTCTTCTGTTTCTCCTGCCTGAATTTCTGGTTCTACTTCTTCTGATGCTTCTCCTTCTGCTTATCCTTCTACTTCTGCTTCTGATTCTACTTCTTCTGCTTCTTCTCTTTCGGCTTCTCCTGCTTCTGCTTCTTGTGCTTCTCCTGCTTCTCTTTCTGCTTCTCATTCCGCTTCTGCTTCTCCTTCTGCTTCTGCTTCTCCTCCTTCTCCTTCTCCTACTTCTGCTTCTCCTTCATCTTCTGCTTCTTCTGCTTCTCCTCCTTCTCCTTCTGCATCTCCTTCTGCTTGTGCTTCTCTTATGCTTCTTCTTCTGCCTCTGCTTCTCCTTCTCCTTCTTTTGCTTCTCCTTTTGCTTCTGCTTCTTCTGCTTTTCCTGCTATTCCTTCTGCTTCTGCTTCTTCTGCTTCTCCTTCTGCATCTTCTTCTGCGTCTGCTTCTACTTCTCCTTCTTCTGCTTCTCCTTCTTATTCTCCTACTGCTTCTCCTTCTGTTTCCCTTCTCCATCTTGTTTTCTGCTTTTCCTTCTGCTTCTCGTTCTGCTTCTGCTACAACTGCTACTGCTTCTAATTCTTCTGTTTCTTCTGCTTCTCCTTCTGCTTTTGATTCTCTTTCTGCTTCTGCTTTCCTTCTGCTTCTCCTTCTGCTTCTCCAGATTCTGCTTCTTCTGCTTCTCCTTCTGCTTCAGGTTCTGCTTCTGCTTCTTCGGATTCTTATGCTTCTGCTTCTCCTGCTTCAGCTTCTTCTGCTTCCCCTCCTTCTTTTTCTGCTTCTCCTTCTGCTTCTGCTTCTTGTCCTTCTCCTGTTTCTTCTGCTTCTGCTTCTCCTGCTTCTGCTTCTTCTGCTTTTCCTGCTTCTCTTTCTGCTTTTCCTTCTCCTTCAGCTTCTGCTCCTTCTCCTTCTTCTGTTTCTTCTTCTTCTGCTTCTCCCGCTTCTGCTTCTTCTGCTTCTCCTGCTTCTCTTTCTGCTTCAAGTTCTCCTTCTGCTTCTTCGGATTCTTCTGCTTCTGCTTCTCCTGCTTCAGCTTCTTCTGCTTCCCCTCCTTCTCTTTCTGCTTCTCCTTCTGTATCTGCTTCTCCTTCTGCTTCTGCTTCTTGTCCTTCTCCTGTTTGTTCTGCTTATGCTTCTCCTGTTTCTGCATCTCCTGCTCCTCCTTCTGCTGCTCTTTCTGCTTCTCCTGCTGCTTTTCCTTCTCCTGCTCCTTCTTCTGCTTCTCTTTCTGCTTCTCCTTCTGTTTCTCCTTCTCCTTCACCTTCTCTTTCTTCTGCTTTTCCTTCTGCTTCTCCTTCTGCTTCTGCATCTTCTGCTTCTTCTGCTACTGCCTCTGCTTCTTCTGTTTCTTCTGCTTCTAGTTCTGCTTCTCCTTCTGCTTTTGCTTCTCTTTCTGCTTCTGCTTCTCCTTCTGCTTCTCCAAATTCTGCTTCTCCTGCTTCTCCTTCTGCTTCAAGTTCTGCTTCTGCTTCTTCTGCTTCTGCTTCTCCTGCTGCTGTTTCTTCTGCTTCTCCTGCTTCTCTTTCTGCTTTTCCTTCTGTTTCTGCTTCTCCTTCTATTTCTTCTCCTTCTTCTGTTTCTTCTGTTTCTGCTTCTCCTGCTTCTGCTTCTCCTGCTTCTCGTTCGGCTTCTCTTTCTCCTTCTCCTTCTTCTGCTTCTCCTTCTGCTTCTGTTTCTCCTTCTGCTTCTGCTTCAATTTCTCCTTCTGCTTCTCATTCTGCTTCTGCACCTTCTGTTTCTTCTGCTTCTCCTGCTTCTCTTGCTGCTTCTCCTTCTGCGTCTCTTTCTGCTTCTCCTTATCCATTTGCTTCTCCTACTCCTAATCTTCCTCTTTCGCCTTCTCCATCTTCTTCTTCTGCTTCTCCTGCTGCTTCTGCTTCTTCTTATTCTACTATTTCTGTTTCTTCTGCTTCTGCTTCAGATCGTGTTTCTTCTGTTTCTCCTTCTGCTTCAGATTCTGCTTCTGCTTCTTCGGCTTCTCCTGTTTCTTCTGCTTCTGCTTCTCCTGCTTCTTCTGCTTCTCCTGCTTCTCCTTCTGCTTCTGCTTCTCCTTCTGCTTCTGCTCCTTCTATTGCTTCTGTTTCTTTTGCTTCTGCTTCTCACGCTCTGCTTCTTCTGCTTCTCCTGCTTCTCGTTCTGCTTCTCTTCGTCGGCTTCTCTTTCTACTTCTCCTTCTGCTTCTTCTAATTCTGATTCTTCTCCTTCTTCTTCTCCTTCTGCTTCTGCTTCTTCTGCATCTCCTGCTTCTCCTTCTGCATCTCCTTCTGCTTGTGCTTTTCCTTCTGCTTCTTCTTCTGCTTCGGCTTCCCCTTCTCCTTCTTCAGCTTCTCCGTCTGTTTCTGCTTCTGCTTTTCCTGATTCTTTTTCTGCTTCTGCTTCTGCTTCTCCTTCTGTTTCTCCTTCTCCTTCTCGTTCTTCTGCTATTACTTGTGCTTCTTTTTCTGCTTCTACATCTTCAGCTTCTTCTGCTACTGCTTCTGTTTCTTCTGTTTCTTCTGCTTCTCCTTCTGATTTTGGTTATCTTTCTGCTTCTGCTTCTCCTTCTGCTTCTGCAGATTCTGCTTCTTCTGCTTCTCCTGCTTCTCCTTCTGCTTCAGGTTCTGCTTCTTCTTCTTCGGATTCTTATGCTTCTGCTTCTCCTGCTTCTGCTTCTTCTGCTTCCGCACCTTCTCTTTCTGCTTCTCCTTCTGTTTTTGCTTCTCCTTCTGCTTCTGCTTCTTCTGCTTCTTCTGTTTCTTCTGCTTCTGCTTCTGCTTCTCCTGCTTCTGCTTCTCCTGCTTCTCGTTCTGCTTCTCGTTCTGCTTTTCTTTCTGCTTCTCCTTCTCCTTCTTATGCTTCTCCTTCTGCTTCTGCTTCAATTTCTCCTTC
>NW_012288770.1:0-4460 GCF_000151885.1 Dipodomys ordii
TTCTGATTCTCCTGCTTCTCCTTCTTGTTCTCCTTCTGTTTCTGCTTCTCTTTCTGCTTCTGCTTCTCCTTCTGCTGCTCCTTCTCCTTCTCCTTCTTCTGCTTCTCTCACTGCTTCTGCTTCTGCTTCTTTTGCTTATTCTTTTTCTTCTGCTTCAGCTTCTCCTGCTTCTGCTTCTTCTGCTTCTACTGCTTCTCCTTATACTTCTCCTTATGCTTCTCCTTATGCTGCTGCTGCTTCTTCTTCTTCTTCGTCTTCTTCTTCTTCTCTTTCTTCTGCTTCTGCTTTTCCTGCTTCTTCTGCTTCTACTGCTTCTCTTTCTGCTTCTTGTCCTTCTCCTGTTTCTTCTCCTTCAGCTTCTCCTGCTTCTGCTTCTTCTGCTTTTCCTGCTCCTCTTTCTGCTTCTCCTTCTGCTTCTCCTTCTGCTTCTGCTCCTTCTCCTTCTTCTGTTTCTTCTTCTTCTGCTTCTCCCGCTTGTGCTTTTTCTGCTTCTCCCGCTTCTCGTTCTGCTTCTCTTCGTCGGCTTCTCTTTCTATTTCTGCTTCTGCTTCTTCTGATTCTGATTCTCCTCCTTCTTCTTCTCCTTCTGCTTCTGCGTCTTCTGCATTTCCTGCTTCTCCTTCTGCATCTCCTTCTGCTTGTGCTTTTCCTTCTGCTTCTTCTTCTGCTCCGGCTTCTCCTTCTCCTTCTTCTGCTTCTCCGTCTGCTTCTGTTTGTTCTGCTTTTCCTGCTTCTTCTTCTGCTTCTCCTTCTATTTCTCCTTCTCGTTCTTCTGCTATTCCTTCTCCTTCTCTTTCTGGTTCTGCATCTTCAGCTTCTTCTGCTACTGATTCTGCTTCTTCTGTTTCTTCTGCTTCTCCTTCTGCTTCTCCTTCTGCTTTTGCTTCTCTTTCTGCTTCTGCTTCTCCTTCTGGTTCTCCTTCTTCTTCTCCAGATTCTGCTTCTTCTGCTTCTCCTGCTTCTCCTTCTGCTTTAGGTTCTGCTTTTGCTTCTTCGGCTTCTTCTGCTTCTATTTCAGCTTCTCCTTCTGTTTCTGCTTCTCTTTCTGCTTCTGCTTCTTCTCCTTCTTCTATTTCTTCTGATTCTGCTTCTCCTGCTTCTGCTTCTCCTGCTTCTCCTTCTGTTTCTCTTTATGCTTCTCCTTCTACTTCTCCTTCTTCTGCTTCTACTACTGCTCCTGCTTCTCCTTCTGCATCTTCTTCTGTTTCAATTTCTCCTTCTTCTGCTTTTCATTCTGCTTCTGCTTCTCCTGTTTCTGCTTCTTCTATTTCTCCTGCTTCTTCTACTTCTCCTGCTTCTCTTTCTCATTCTCCTTCTCTTTCTGCTTCTGCTTATCCTTCTGTTTCTCCTACTCCTAATCCTTCTCTTTCTACTTCTCCTTCTTCTTCTTCTGCTTCTCCTGCTGCTTCTTCTTCTGCTTCTTCTGCTTTTTCTGTTTCTTCTTCTTCTGCTTCAGCTTCTTCTGCTTCTCCTTTTGCTTCTGCTTCTCCGTCTGCTTCTGCTTCTGCTCTTCTCCTTCTTCTGTTTCTTCTGCTTCTGCTTCTCCTGCTTCTTCTCCTGCTTCTCCTACTTCTCCTTCTGCTTCTCTGACTCATTCTCCTTCTCCTTCAATTTCTCCTTCTTGTGCTTCTCATTCTGCTTCTGCTTCTGCTTCTCCTACTTCTGCTTCTTCTGTTTCTCCTTCTGCTTCTCCTTCTGCTTCTCTTTCTGCTTCTGATTCTCCTTCTGCTCCTCCTACTCCTAATCCTTCTCTTTCTCCTTCTTCTTCTTCTGCTTCTCGTTCTGCTTCTGCTTCTTCTCCTTGTTCAGTTTCTTCTGCTTCTGCTTTTAAAGCTTCTGCTGCTTCTGCTTGTCCTTCTGCTTCAGGTTCTCCTTCTGCTTCTTGGGCTTCTTCTGTTTCTTCTGCTTCTGCTTCTCCTGCTACTGCTTCTTCTGCTTCTCTTTCTGCTTCTCCTTCTGCTCCTTCTCTTTCTTCTGTTTCTTCTTCTTCTTCTGCTTCTCCCGCTTCTGCTTCTTCTGCTTCTCCTTCTTGTCCTTCTCCTTGTGTTTCTCCTTCTCCTTCTTCTCCTTGTCTTTCAGCTTCTGCTTCTAATTCTTCTGATTCTCCAACTTCTCCTTCTTCTTCTCTTTCTGTTTCTGCTTCTCTTTCTGCTTCTGCATCTCCTTCTGTTTCACCTTCTTCTGCTCTTTCTCCTTCTTCTGTTTCTCCCTCTGCTTCTGCTTCTTATGCTTCCTCTTTATCTTCTGATTTTGCTTCTCCTGCTTCTGCTTCACATTCTTCTTCTCCTTCTGTTTCTCTTTATGCTTCTCCTTCTGCTTCTCCTTCTTCTGCTTCTACTTCTGCTTCTGCTTCTGCTTCTGCTTCTCCATCTGCATCTTCTTCTGTTTCAATTTCTCCTTCTTCTGCTTTTCATTCTGCTTCTGCTTCTCCTGCTTCTGCTTCTTCTGCTTCTCCTGCTTCTCCTTCTCCTTCTCTTTCTGCTTCTGCTTATCCTTCTGTTTCTCCTACTCCTAATCATTCTCTATCACCTTCATCTTCTTCTTCTTCTCCTGCTGCTTCATCTTCTGCTTCTTCAGCTTTTTCTGTTTCTTCTTCTTCTGCTTCAGCTTCTGCTTCTTCTGCTTCTACTTTTGCTTCTGCTCTTCTCCTTCTGTTTCTTCTGTTTCTGCTTCTCCTGCTTCTTCTTCTTCTGCTTCTCCTACTTCTCCTTCTGCTTCTCCGTCTCATTCAATTTCTCCTTCTCCTTCAATTTCTTCTTGTGCTTCTCATTCTGCTTCTGCTTCTGCTTCTCCTGCTTCTGCTTCTTCTGTTTCTCCTTCTGCTTCTCTTTCTGATTCTTATTCTGCTTCTACTCCTCCTACTCCTAATCCTTCTCTTTCTCCTTCTTCTTCTGCTTCTCGTTCTGCTTCTGCTTCTTCTGCTTGTTCGGTTCCTTCTGCTTCTGCTTTTCCAACTTCTGCTGCTTCTGCTTCTCCTTCTGCTTCAGGTTCTCCTTCTGATTCTTCGGCTTCTTCTGTTTCTTCTGCTTCTGCTTCTTCTGCTACTGCTTCTTCTGCTTCTTCTGCTTCTCTTTCTGCTTCTCCTTCTGCTTCTACTTCTCCTTCTGCTCCTTCTCCTTCTTCTGTTTCTTCTTCTTCTTCTGCTCCTCCCGCTTCTGCTTCTTCTGCTTCTCCTGCTTGTCCTTCTCCTTCTGCTTCTCCTTCTCCTTCTTCTGCTTCTCTTTCTGCTTCTGTTTCTTCTGATTCTCCAACTTCTCCTTCTTCTTCTCCTTCTATTTCTGCTTCACTTTCTGCTTCTGCACATCCTTCTGCTTCACCTTGTGCTGCTCCTTCTCCTTCTTCTGTTTCTCCCTCTGCTTCTGCTTCTTATGCTTCTTCTTTTTCTTCTGGTTCTGCTTCTCCTGCTTCTGCTTCTTATGCTTCTACTGCTACTTCTTCTGCTTCTTCTGCTTCTACTTCTCTTTCTGTTTCTGCTTCTCCTGCTTGTTTTTCTGCTTCTTCTGCTGCTTTTTCTACTTCTCCTTCTGCTTCTCTTTTTGCTTCTCCTTCTGCTTCTGCTTCTTCTGTTTCTCGTGCCTGAATTTCTGGTTCTACTTCTTCTGCTGCTTCTCCTTCTGCTTCTGCTTCTCCTTCTGCTAATGTTTCTGCTTCTTCTCTTTCGGCTTCTCCTGCTTCTGCTTCTTGTCCTCCTCCTGCTTCTCTTTCTGATTCTCCTTCTGCTTCTGCTTCTCCTTCTGCTTCTGCTTCTCCTCCTTCTCCTTCTCCTACTTCTGCTTCTCTTTCAGCTTCTGCTTCTTCTGCTTCTCCTGCTTCTCCTTCTGCATCTCCTTCTGCTTGTGCTTGTCCTTATGCTTCTTCTTCTGCCTCTGCTTCTCCTTCTCCTTCTTTTGCTTCACCTTTTGCTTCTGCTTCTTCTGCTTTTCCTGCTTCTCCTTCTGCTTCTGCTTCTTCTGCTTCTCCTGCATCTTCTTCTGCTTCTGCTTCTCCTTCTCCATCTTCTGCTTCTCCTTCTGATTCTCCTTCTGCTTCTTCTTCTTCTTCTTTACCTGCTTCTCTTTCTGCTTCTCCTTCTGCTTCTCCTTCTGCTTCTCCTTCTCCTTCTTGTTCTTCTGCTTTTCCTACTGCTTCTGCTACAACTGCTACTGCTTCTACTTCTTCTCTTTCTTCTGCTTCTCCTTCTGCTTTTGATTCTCTTTCCGCTTCTGCTTCTCCTTCTGCTTCTCATTCTGCTTCTAAAGATTCTGCTTCTTCTGCTTCTCCTGCTTCTCCTTCTGCTTTCAGGTTCTGCTTCTGCTTCTTCGGATTCTTATACTTCTGCTTCTCCTGCTTCTGCTTCTTCTGCTTTCCCTCCTTCTCTTTCTGCTTCTACTTCTGCTTCCGGCTTCTTGGACCTTCTTCTGGTTCTTCTGCTTGGTTCTTATCCTGATTCTGCAATTTCCTGCTTCTCATTCTGCTGCTCC
>NW_012288771.1:0-12962 GCF_000151885.1 Dipodomys ordii
TCATGTTTCGCCTTATCCTTATTGTCTTCTGCTTGTTCTGGTGCTTCTGCTTCTGCTTATTCTACTATTTCTGTTTCTTCTGCTTCTGCTTCAGATTGTGCTTCTTCTGTTTCTCCTTCTGCTTCAGATTCTGCTTCTGCTTCTTCGGCTTCTCCTGTTTCTTCTGCTTCTGCTTCTCCTGCTTCTTCTGCTTCTCCTGCTTCTCTTTCTGCTTCTCCTTCTGCTTCTGCTTCTCCTTCTGCTTCTGCTTCTGCTCTTCTCCTTCTTCTGTTTCTTTTGCTTCTGTTTCTTCTTCTTCTTCTTCTTCTTCTGTTTCTTCTGATTTTACTTCTGCTTCTCCTTCTTCTCCTTCTCTTTCTGCTTCTTCTGATTCTCCTGCTTCTCCTTCTTGTTCTCCTTCTGTTTCTGCTTATCTTTCTGCTTCTGCTTCTCCTTCTGCTGCTCCTTCTCCTTCTCCTTCTTCTGCTTCTCCCACTGCTTCTGCTTCTGCTTCTTTTGCTTATTCTTTTTCTTCTGCTTCTGCTTCTCCTGCTTCTGCTTCTTCTGCTTCTACAGCTTCTCCTTATACTTCTCCTTATGCTTCTCCTTATGCTTCTCCTTATGCTGCTTCTTCTTCTTCGTCTTCTTCTCTTTCTTCTGCTTCTGCTTTTCCTGCTTTTTCTGCTTCTACTGCTCCTCTTTCTGCTAATCATTCTGCTTCTGCTTCTCTTTCTGCTTCTCCTATTGCTTCTGCGGCTCTTCCTTCTCCTTCTCCTTCTTCTACTTCTCCTTCTGCTTCTGCTTCTTCTGCTTCTCCTGCTTCTCCTTCTGCATCTTCTTCTGCTTCTGCTTCTCTTTCTGATGTTTCTTCTGCTTCTGTTTCTCCTTCTGCTTCTCCTTCTGCTTCTCCTTCTGTTTCTCCTTCTCCTTTTCGTTCTTCTGCTTTTCCTTCTGCTTCTCCTTCTGCTTCTGCTGCAACTGCTACTGCTTCTGCTTCTTCTGTTTCTTCTGCTTCTCCTTCTGCTTTTGGTTCTCTTTCTGCTTCTGCTTCTAATTCAGCTTCTCATTCTGCTTCTCCAGATTCGGCTTCTTCTGCTTCTCCTGCTTCTCCTTCTGCTTCAGGTTCTGCTTCTGCTTCTTCGGATTCTTATGCTTCTGCTTCTCCTGCTTCTGCTTCTTCTGCTTCCCCTCTTTCTCTTTCTGCTTCTCCTTCTGTTTCTGCTTCTCCTTCTGTTTCTGCTTCTGCTTCTTGTCCTTTTCCTGTTTCTTCTCCTTCTGCTTCTCCTGCTTCTGCTTCTTCTGCTTTTCCTGCTTCTCTTTCTGCTTCTCCTTCTGCTTCTGCTCCTTCTCCTTCTTCTGTTTCTTCTTCTTCTGCTTCTCCCGCTTGTGCTTCTCCTGCTTCTCCTGCTTCTCGTTCTGCTTCTCTTCTTCGGCTTCTCTTTCTATTTCTGCTTCTGCTTCTTCTGATTCTGATTCTTCTCCTTCTTCTTCTCCTTCTGCTTCTGCTTCTTCTGCATCTCCTGCTTCTCCTTCTGCATCTCTTTCTGCTTGTGCTTTTCCTTCTGCTTCTTCTTCTGCTTCGGCTTCTCCTTCTCCTTCTTCTCCGTCTGCTTCTGTTTCTTCTGCTTTTCCTGCGTCTCCTTCTGCTTCTCCTTCTGTTTCTCCTTCTCGTTCTTCTGCTATTCCTTCTGCTTCTCTTTCTGGTTCTGCATCTTCAGCTTCTTCTGCTACTGATTCTGCTTCTTCTGTTTCTTCTGCTTCTCCTTCTGCTTCTCCTTCTGCTTTTGCTTCTCTTTCTGCTTCTGCTTCTCCTTCTGGTTCTCCTTCTTCTTCTCCAGATTCTGCTTCTTCTGCTTCTCCTGCTTCTCCTTCTGCTTTAGGTTCTGCTTTTGCTTCTTCGGCTTCTTCTGCTTCTATTTTTGCTTCTCCTTCTGTTTCTGCTTCTCTTTCTGCTTCTGCTTCTTCTCCTTCTTCTATTTCTTCTGCTTCTGCTTTTCCTGCTTCTGCTTCTCCTGCTTCTCCTTCTGTTTCTCTTTATGCTTCTCCTTCTGCTTCTCCTTCTTCTGCTTCTACTACTGCTTCTGCTTCTCCTTCTGTATCTTCTTCTGTTTCAATTTCTCCTTCTTCTGCTTTTCATTCTGCTCCTGCTTCTCCTGCTTCTGCTTCTTCTGCTTCTCCTTCTCATTCTCCTTCTCTTTCTGCTTCTGCTTATCCTTCTGTTTCTCCTACTCCTAATCCTTCTCTTTCTCCTTGTTCTTCTTCTGCTTCTCGTTCTTCTTCTGCTTCTTCTGCTTGTTCTGTTTCTTCTGCTTCTACTTTTCCAGCTTCTGCTGCTTCTGCTTCTCCTTCTGGTTCAGGTTCTCCTTCTGATTCTTCGGCTTCTTCTGTTTCTTCTGCTTCTGCTTCTCCTGCTACTGCTTCTTCTGCTTCTTCTGCTTCTCTTTCTGCTTCTCCTTCTGCTTCTGCTTCTCCTTCTGCTCCTTCTCCTTCTTCTGTTTCTTCTTCTTCTGCTTCTCCCGCTTCTGCTTCTTCTGCTTCTCCTGCTTGTCCTTCTCCTTCTGCTTCTCCTTCTTCTCCTTCTCTTTCTGCTTCTGCTTCTTCTGATTCTCCAACTTCTCCTTCTTCTTCTCCTTCTGTTTCTGCTTCTCTTTCTGCTTCTGCATCTCCTTCTGCTTCACCTTCTTCTGCTCTTTCTCCTTCTTTTGTTTCTCCCTCTGCTTCTGCTTCTTATGCTTCTTCTTTATCTTCTGCTTCTGCTTCTCCTGCTTCTGCTTCTTGTGCTTCTACTGCTTCTTCTTCTGTTTCTGCTTCTTCTGCTTCTACTTCTCTTTGTGCTTCTGCTTCTCCTGCTTGTTTTTCTGCTTCTTCTGCTGCTTCTCCTTCTGCTGCTTCTTCTACTTCTCCTACTGCTTCTCTTTTTGCTTCTCCTTCTGCTTCTTCTGTTTCTCCTGCCTGAATTTCTGGTTCTACTTCTTCTGCTGCTTCTCCTTCTGCTTATCCTTCTACTTCTGCTTCTGATTCTACTTCTTCTGCTTCTTCTCTTTCGGCTTCTCCTGCTTCTGCTTCTTGTGCTTCTCCTGCTTCTCTTTCTGCTTCTCATTCCGCTTCTGCTTCTCCTTCTGCTTCTGCTTCTCCTCCTTCTCCTTCTCCTACTTCTGCTTCTCCTTCATCTTCTGCTTCTTCTGCTTCTCCTCCATCTCCTTCTGCTTGTGCTTCTCCTTATGCTTCTTCTTCTGCCTCTGCTTCTCCTTCTCCTTCTTTTGCTTCTCCTTTTGCTTCTGCTTCTTCTGCTTTTCCTGCTATTCCTTCTGCTTCTGCTTCTTCTGCTTCTCCTTCTGCATCTTCTTCTGCGTCTGCTTCTACTTCTCCTTCTTCTGCTTCTCCTTCTTATTCTCCTACTGCTTCTCCTTCTGTTTCCCTTCTCCATCTTGTTTTCTGCTTTTCCTTCTGCTTCTCGTTCTGCTTCTGCTACAACTGCTACTGCTTCTACTTCTTCTGTTTCTTCTGCTTCTCCTTCTGCTTTTGATTCTCTTTCTGCTTCTGCTTTCCTTCTGCTTCTCCTTCTGCTTCTCCAGATTCTGCTTCTTCTGCTTCTCCTTCTGCTTCAGGTTCTGCTTCTGCTTCTTCGGATTCTTATGCTTCTGCTTCTCCTGCTTCAGCTTCTTCTGCTTCCCCTCCTTCTCTTTCTGCTTCTCCTTCTGTATCTGCTTCTCCTTCTGCTTCTGCTTCTTGTCCTTCTCCTGTTTCTTCTGCTTCTGCTTCTCCTGCTTCTGCTTCTTCTGCTTTTCCTGCTTCTCTTTCTGCTTTTCCTTTTCCTTCTGCTTCTGCTCCTTCTCCTTCTTCTGTTTCTTCTTCTTCTGCTTCTCCCGCTTCTGCTTCTTCTGCTTCTCCTGCTTCTCTTTCTGCTTCAGGTTCTCCTTCTGCTTCTTCGGATTCTTATGCTTCTGCTTCTCCTGCTTCAGCTTCTTCTGCTTCCCCTCCTTCTCTTTCTTCTTCTCCTTCTGTATCTGCTTCTCCTTCTGCTTCTGCTTCTTGTCCTTCTCCTGTTTGTTCTGCTTATGCTTCTCCTGTTTCTGCATCTCCTGCTCCTCCTTCTGCTGCTCTTTCTGCTTCTCCTGCTGCTTTTCCTTCTCCTGCTCCTTCTTCTGCTTCTCTTTCTGGTTCTCCTTCTGTTTCTCCTTCTCCTTCACCTTCTCTTTCTTTGGCTTTTCCTTCTGCTTCTCCTTCTGCTTCTGCATCTTCTGCTTCTTCTGCTACTGCCTCTGCTTCTTCTGTTTTTTCTGCTTCTAGTTCTGCTTCTCCTTCTGCTTTTGCTTCTCTTTCTGCTTCTGCTTCTCCTTCTGCTTCTCCAGATTCTGCTTCTCCTGCTTCTCCTTCTGCTTCAGGTTCTGCTTCTGCTTCTTCTGCTTCTGCTTCTCCTGCTGCTGCTTCTTCTGCTTCTCCTGCTTCTCTTTCTGCTTTTCCTTCTGTTTCTGCTTCTCCTTCTGTTTCTTCTCCTTCTTCTGTTTCTTCTGTTTCTGCTTCTCCTGCTTCTGCTTCTCCTGCTTCTCGTTCGGCTTCTCTTTCTCCTTCTCCTTCTCCTTCTCCTTCTTCTGCTTCTCCTTCTGCTTCTGTTTCTCCTTCTGCTTCTGCTTCAATTTCTCCTTCTGCTTCTGTGCCTTCTGTTCCTTCTGCTTCTCCTGCTTCTCTTGCTGCTTCTCCTTCTGCGTCTCTTTCTGCTTCTGCTTATCCTTTTGCTTCTCCTACTCCTAATCTTCCTCTTTCGCCTTCTGCATCTTCTTCTTCTGCTTCTCCTGCTGCTTCTGCTTCAAAACTTATTCTACTATTTCATTTTCTTCTGCTTCTGCTTCAGATTGTGCTTCGTCTGTTTCTCCTTCTGCTTCAGATTCTGCTTCTGCTTCTTCGGCTTCTCCTGTTTCTTCTGCTTCTGCTTCTCCTGCTTCTTCTGCTTCTCCTGCTTCTCTTTCTGCTTCTCCTTCTGCTTCTGCTTCTCCTTCTGCTTCTGCTCCTTCTATTTCTTCTGATTCTTTTGCTTCTGCTTCTCACGCTCTGCTTCTTCTGCTTCTCCTGCTTCTCGTTCTGCTTCTCTTCCTCGGCTTCTCTTTCTACTTCTCCTTCTGCTTCTTCTGATTCTGCTTCTTCTCCTTCTTCTTCTCCTTCTGCTTCTGCTTCTTCTGCTTCTCCTGCTACTCCTTCTGCATCTCCTTCTGCTTGTGCTTTTCCTTCTGCTTCTTCTTCTGCTTCGGCTTCTCCTTCTTCTGCTTCTCCGTCTGTTTCTGCTTCTTCTGTTTTTCCTGCTTCTCCTTCTGCTTCTCATTCTTCTTCTCCTTCTGTTTCTCCTTCTCGTTATTCTGCTATTCCTGCTGCTTCTCTTTCTGCTTCTCCTTCTGCTTTTGCTTCTTTTTCTGCTTCTGCTTCTCCTTCTGGTTCTCCTTCTCCAGATTCTGCTTCTTGTGCTTCTGCTTCTCCTTCTGCTTCAGGTTCTGCTTCTGCTTCTTCAGCTTCTATGTCTGCTTCTCCTTCTGTTTCTGCTTCTCTTTCTGCTTCTGCTTTTTATCCTTCTTCTATTTCTTTTGATTCGGCTTCTCCGGCTTCTGTTCTCCTGCTTCTCCTTCTGTTTCTCTTTATGCTTCTCCTTCTGCTTCTCCTTCTTCTGCTTCTACTTCTGCTTCTGCTTCTGCTTCTCCTTCTGCATCTTCTTCTGTTTCAATTTCTCCTTCTTCTGCTTTTCATTCTGCTTCTGCTTCTCCTGCTTCTGCTTCTTCTGCTTCTCCTGCTTCTCCTTCTCCTTCTCTTTCTGCTTCTGCTTATCCTTCTGTTTCTCCTACTCCTAATCCTTCTCTTTCTCCTTCTCCTTCTTCTTCTTCTGCTTCTCCTGCTGCTTTTTCTTCTGCTTCTTCTGCTTTTTCGGTTTCTTCTTCTTGTGCTTCAGCTACTGCTTCTCCTTCTGCTTCTCCTTCTGCTTCTGCTCTTCTCCTTCTGTTTCTTCTGTTTCTGCTTCTCCTGCTTCTTCTTCTTCTGCTTCTCCTACTTCTCCTTCTGCTTCTCCGTCTCATTCTCCTTCTCCTTCAATTTCTTCTCGTGCTTCTCATTCTGCTTCTTCTGTTTCTCCTTCTGCTTCTCCTTCTGCTTCTCTTTCTGCTTCTTATTCTGCTTCTGCTCCTCCTACTCCTAATCCTTCTCTTTCTCCTTCTTCTTCTGCTTCTCGTTCTGCTTCTGCTTCTTCTGCTTGTTCGGTTTCTTCTGCTTCTGCTTTTCCAGCTTCTGCTGCTTCTGCTTCTCCTTCTGCTTCAGGTTCTCCTTCTGATTCTTCGGCTTCTTCTGTTTCTTCTGCTTCTGCTTCTTCTGCTACTGCTTCTTCTGCTTCTTCTGCTTCTCTTTCTGCTTCTCCTTCTGCTTCTGCTTCTCCTTCTGCTTCTGCTTCTCCTCCTCCTCCTTCTCCTACTTCTGCTTCTCTTTCAGCTTCTGCTTCTTCTGCTTCTCCTGCTTCTCCTTCTGCATCTCCTTCTGCTTGTACTTGTCCTTATGCTTCTTCTTCTGCCTCTGCTTCTCCTTCTCCTTCTTTTGCTTCACCTTTTGCTTCTGCTTCTTCTTCTTTTCCTGCTTCTCCTTCTGCTTCTGCTTCTTCTGCTTCTCCTTCTGCATCTTCTTCTGCTTCTGCTTCTCCTTCTCCATCTTCTGCTTCTCCTTCTGATTCTCCTTCTGCTTCTTCTTCTTCTGCTTTACCTGCTTCTCTTTCTGCTTCTCCTTCTGCTTCTCCTTCTGCTTCTCCTTCTTGTTCTTCTGCTTTTCCTATTGCTTCTGCTAAAACTGCTACTGCTTCTACTTCTTCTGTTTCTTCTGCTTCTCCTTCTGCTTTTGATTCTCTATCTGCTTCTGCTTCTCCTTCTGCTTCTCATTCTGCTTCTCCAGATTCTGCTTCTTCTGCTTCTCCTGCTTCTCCTTCTGCTTCAGGTTCTGCATCTGCTTCTTCGGATTCTTATGCTTCTGCTTCTCCTGCTTCTGCTTCTTCTGCTTCCCCTCCTTCTCTTTCTGCTTCTACTTCTGCTTCTGCTTCTTGTCCTTCTTCTGTTTCTTCTGCTTGTTCTTCTCCTGTTTCTGCATTTCCTGCTTCTCCTTCTGCTGCTCTTTCTGTTTCTCCTGCCGCTTTTCCTTCTACTGCTCCTTCTTCTGCTTCTCTTTCTGCTTCTACTCCTGTTTCTCCTTCTCCTTCTCCTTGTAGTTCTTCTACTTTTCCTTCTGCTTCTCCTTCTGCTTCTGTATCTTCTGCTTCTTCTACTACTGCCTCTGCTTCTTCTGTTTTTTCTGCTTCTCCTTTTGCTTTTGCTTCTCTTTCTGATTCTGCTTCTCCTTCTGCTTCTCCAGATTCTGCTTCTTCTGCTTCTCCTGCTTCTCCTTCTGCTTCAGGTTCTGCTTTTGCTTTTTCGGCTTCTTCTGCTTCTGCTTCTCTTGCTGCTGCTTCTTCTGCTTCTCCTGCTTCTCTTTCTGCTTTTCCTTCTCTTTCTGCTTCTCCTTCTACTTCTGCTTCTTCCCCTTCTTCTGTTTCTTCTGCTTCGGCTTCTCCAGCTTCTGCTTCTCCTGCTTCTCGTTCTGCTTCTCTTTCTGCTTCTCTTTCTCTTTCTCCTTGTCCTTCTCCTTCTTCTGCTTCTTCTTCTGCTTCTGCTTCTGCTTCAATTTCTCCTTCTGCTTCTCATTCTGAATCTGCGCCTTCTGTTTCTTCTGCTTCTCCTGCTTCTGCTTCTCCTGCTACTCCTACTTCTCGTGCTGCTTCTCCTTCTGCGTCTCTTTCTGGTTCTGCTTATCCTTTTGCTTCTCCTACTCCTAATCCTTCTCTTTCGCCTTCCCCTTCTTCTTCTTCTGCTTCTCCTGCTGCTTCTGCTTCTGCTTATTCTACTATTTCATTTTCTTCTGCTTCTGCTTCAGATTGTGCTTCTTCTGTTTCTCCTTCTGCTTCAGATTCTGCTTCTGCTTCTTCGGCTTCTCCTGTTTCTTCTGCTTCTGCTTCTCCTGCTTCTTCTGCTTCTCCTGCTTCTCTTTCTGCTTCTCCTTCTGCTTCTGCTTCTCCTTTTGCTTCTGCTCCTTCTATTTCTTCTGATTCTTTTGCTTCTGCTTCTCACGCTCTGCTCCTTCTGCTTCTCCTGCTTCTCGTTCTGCTTCTCTTCGTCGGCTTCTCTTTCTACTTCTCCTTCTGCTTCTTCTGATTCTGCTTCTTCTCCTTCTTCTTCTCCTTCTGCTTCTGCTTCTTCTGCTTCTCCTCCTACTCCTTCTGCATCTCCTTCTGCTTGTGCTTTTCCTTCTGCTTCTTCTTCTGCTTCTTCTTCTGCTTCTCCGTCTGTTTCTGCTTCTTCTGTTTTTCCTGCTTCTCCTTCTGCTTCTCATTCTTCTTCTCCTTCTGTTTCTCCTTCTCGTTATTCTGCTATTCCTGCTGCTTCTCTTTCTGCTTCTCCTTCTCCTTCTGGTTCTCCTTCTTCTCCAGATTCTTCTCCAGATTCTGCTTCTTCTGCTTCTGCTTCTCCTTCTACTTCAGGTTCTGCTTCTGCTTCTTCAGCTTCTATTTCTGCTTCTCCTTCTGTTTCTGCTTCTCTTTCTGCTTCTGCTTTTTATCCTTCTTCTATTTCTTTTGATTCTGCTTCTCCTGCTTCTGTTCTCCTGCTTCTCCTTCTGTTTCTCTTTATGCTTCTCCTTCTGCTTCTCCTTCTTCTGCTTCTACTTCTGCTTCTGCTTCTGCTTCTCCTTCTGCATCTTCTTCTGTTTCAATTTCTACTTCTTCTGCTTTTCATTCTGCTTCTGCTTCTCCTGCTTCTGCTTCTTCTGCTTCTCCTGCTTCTCCTTCTCCTTCTCTTTCTGCTTCTGCTTATCCTTCTGTTTCTCCTACTCCTAATCCTTCTCTTTCTCCTTCTTCTTCTTCTGCTTCTCCTGCTGCTTTTTCTTCTGCTTCTTCTGCTTTTTCTGTTTCTTCTTCTTCTGCTTCAGCTTCTGCTTCTCCTTCTGCTTCTCCTTATGCTTCTGCTCTTCTCCTTCTGTTTCTTCTGTTTCTGCTTCTCCTGCTTCTTCTTCTTCTGCTTCTCCTACTTCTCCTTCTGCTTCTCCGTCTCATTCTCCTTCTCCTTCAATTTCTTCTCGTGCTTCTCATTCTGCTTCTGCTTCTGCTTCTTCTGTTTCTCCTTCTGCTTCTCCTTCTGCTTCTCTTTCTGCTTCTAATTCTGCTTCTGCTCCTCCTACTCCTAATCCTTCTCTTTCTCCTTCTTCTTCTGCTTCTCGTTCTGCTTCTGCTTCTTTTGCTTGTTCGGATTCTTCTGCTTCTGCTTTTCCAGCTTCTGCTGCTTCTGCTTCTCCTTCTGCTTCAGGTTCTCCTTCTGATTCTTCGGCTTCTTCTGTTTCTTCTACTTCTGCTTCTTCTGCTACTGCTTCTTCTGCTTCTCTTTCAGCTTCTCCTTCTGCTTCTGTTTCTCCTTATGCTCCTTCTCCTTCTTCTGTTTCTTCTTCTTCTTCTGCTTCTCCCGCTTCTGCTTCTTCTGCTTCTTCTGCTTCTCCTGCTTGTCCTTCTCCTTCTGCTTCTCTTCTCCTTCTTCTGCTTCTCTTTCTGCTTCTGCTTCTTCTGATTCTCCAACTTCTCCTTCTTCTTCTCCTTCTATTTCTGCTTCTCTTTCTGCTTCTGCATCTCCTTCTGCTTCACCTTCTGCTGCTCCTTCTCCTTCTGTTTCTCCCTCTGCTTCTGCTTCTTATGCTTCTTCTTTTTCTTCTGGTTCTGCTTCTGCTGCTTCTGCTTCTTATGCTTCTACTGCTTCTTCTTCTGCTTCTTCTGCTTCTACTTCTCTTTCTGCTTCTGCTTCTCCTGCTTGTTTTTCTGCTTCTTCTGCTGCTTTTTCTACTTCTCCTTCTGCTTCTCTTTTTGCTTCTCCTTCTGCTTCTGCTCCTTCTGTTTCTCGTGCCTGAATTTCTGGTTCTACTTCTTCTGCTGCTTCTCCTTCTGCTTCTGCTTCTCCTTCTGCTAATGTTTCTGCTTCTTCTCTTTCGGCTTCTCCTGCTTCTGCTTCTTGTCCTCCTCCTGCTTCTCTTTCTGCTTCTCATTCTGATTCTGCTTCTCCTTCTGCTTTTGCTTCTCCTCCTTCTCCTTCTCCTACTTCTGCTTCTCTTTCAGCTTCTGCTTCTTCTGCTTCTCCTGCTTCTCCTTCTGCATCTCCTTCTGCTTGTAGTTGTCCTTATGCTTCTTCTTCTGCCTCTGCTTCTCCTTCTCCTTCTTTTGCTTCACCTTTTGCTTCTGCTTCTTCTGCTTTTCCTGCTTCTCCTTCTGCTTCTGCTTCTTCTGCTTCTCCTTCTGCATCTTCTTCTGCTTCTGCTTCTCCTTCTCCATCTTCTGCTTCTCCTTCTGATTCTCCTTCTGCTTCTTCTTCTTCTGCTTTACCTGCTTCTCTTTCTGCTTCTCCTTCTGCTTTTCCTTCTGCTTCTCCTTCTTGTTCTTCTGCTTTTCCTATTGCTTCTGCTACAACTGCTACTGTTTCTACTTCTTCTGTTTCTTCTGCTTCTCCTTCTGCTTTTGATTCTCTATCTGCTTCTGCTTCTCCTTCTGCTTCTCATTCTGCTTCTCCAGATTCTGCTTCTTCTGCTTCTCCTGCTTCTCCTTCTGCTTCAGGTTCTGCTTTTGCTTTTTCGGCTTCTTCTGCTTCTGCTTCTCCTGCTGCTGCTTCTTCTGCTTCTCCTGCTTCTCTTTCTGCTTTTCCTTCTGTTTCTGCTTCTCCTTCTGCTTTTGCTTCTTCCCCTTCTTCTGTTTCTTCTGCTTCGGCTTCTCCAGCTTCTGCTTCTCCTGCTTCTCGTTCTGCTTCTCTTTCTGCTTCTCTTTCTCCTTCTCCTTGTCCTTCTCCTTCTTCTGCTTCTTCTTCTGCTTCTGCTTCTGCTTCAATTTCTCCTTCTGCTTCTCATTCTGCCTCTGCGCCTTCTGTTTCTTCTGCTTCTCCTGCTTCTGCTTCTCCTGCTACTCCTACTTCTCGTGCTGCTTCTCCTTCTGCGTCTCTTTCTGGTTCTGCTTATCCTTTTGCTTCTCCTACTCCTAATCCTTCTCTTTCGCCTTCTCCTTCTTCTTCTTCTGCTTCTCCTGCTGCTTCTGCTTCTGCTTATTCTACTATTTCATTTTCTTCTGCTTCTGCTTCAGATTGTGCTTCTTCTGTTTCTCCTTCTGCTTCAGATTCTGCTTCTGCTTTTTCGGCTTCTCCTGTTTCTTCTGCTTCTTCTTCTCCTGCTTCTTCAGCTTCTCCTGCTTCTCTTTCTGCTTCTCCTTCTCCTTCTGCTTTTCCTTCTGCTTCTGCTCTTCTCCTTCTCCTTCTTCTGTTTCTTTTGCTTCTCTTTCTTCTTCTTCTTCTTCTTCTTCTTCTTCTTCTTCTTCTTCTTCTTCTTCTTCTTCTTCTTCTTCTTCTGTTTCTTCTGATTCTACTTCTGCTTCTCCTTCTTCTACTTCTCTTTCTGTTTCTACTTCTGCTTCTTCTGATTCTCCTGCTTCTCCTTTTTTTCTCCTGTTTCTGCTTCTCTTTCTGCTTCTGCTTCTCCTTCTGCTGCTCCTTCTCCTTCTCCTTCTTCTGCTTCTCCCACTGCTTCTTCTTCTGCTTCTTTTGCTTATTCTATTTCTTCTGCTTCTCCTGCATCTACTGCTTCTCCTTCTGCTTCTCCAGATTCTGCTTCTTCTGCTTCTACTTCTTCTCCTTCTGCTTCAGGTTCTGCTTCTGCTTCTTCAGCTTCTTCTGCTTCTCCTGCTGCTGCTTCTTCTGCTTCTCCTGCTTCTCTTTCTGCTTTTCCTTCTGTTTCTGCTTCTCCTTCTGCTTCTGCTTCTTCTCCTTCTTCTGTTTTTTTCTGTTTCTGCTTCTCCTGCTTCTCGTTCTCCTTCTTTTTCTGCTTCTCCTTCTCCTTCTTCTGCTTCTCCTTCTGCTTCTGCTTCAATTTCTCCTTCTGATTCTCATTCTGCTTATGCGTCTTCTGTTTCTTCTGCTTCTCCTGCTTCTCCTACTTCTCGTGCTGCTTCTCCTTCTGCGTCTCTTTCTGCTTCTGCTTATCCTTTTGCTTCTCCTACTCCTAATCCTTCTCTTTCGCCTTCTCCTTCTTCTTCTTCTGCTTCTCCTGGTGCTTCTGCTTCTGCTTATTCGACTATTTCTGTTTCTTCTGCTTCTGCTTCAGATTGTGCTTCTTCTGTTTCTCCTTCTGCTTCAGATTCTGCTTCTGCTTCTTCGGCTTCTCCTGTTTCTTCTGCTTCTGCTTCTCCTCCTTCTTCTGCTTCTCCTGCTTCTCTTTCTGCTTCTCCTTCGCTTCTGCTTCTCCTTCTGCTTCTGCTTCTGCTCTTCTCCTTCTTCTGTTTCTTTTGCTTCTGTTTCTTCTGCTTCTTCTTCTCCTGTTTCTTCTGATTCTACTTCTGCTTCTCCTTCTTCTCCTTCTCTTTCTGCTTCTACTTCTGCTTCTTCTGATTCTCCTGCTTCTCCTTCTTGTTCTACTTCTGTTTCTGATTCTATTTCTGCTTCTGCTTCTCCTTCTGCTGCTCCTTCTCCTTCTCCTTCTTCTGCTCCCCCCACTGCTTCTGCTTCTGCTTCTTTTGCTTATTCTTTAACTTCTCCTTCTCCTGCTTCTGCTTCTTCTGCTTCTACTGCTTCTCTTTATGCTTCTCCTTATGCTTCTCCTTATGCTTCTCCTTATGCTTCTCCTTATGCTTTTTCTTCTTCTTCTTCTTCTTCTTCTTCTTCTTCTTCTTCTTCTTCTTCTTCTTCTTCTTCTTCTTCTTCTTCTTCTTCTTCTTCTTCTTCTTCTTCTTCTTCTTCTTCTTCTTCATCTTCTTCAGCTTCTTCGTCTTCTTCTTCTTCTACAGCATCTACTTGATATAATTATTCTACTGCTTCTGACAACTTCTACATCTTCTTCTGCTGCTTCTACTTCTGGTACTGCTTCAAACTATTCATCTGCTGCTTACTCTGCTTCTACTTGTACTTCTACTGCATATATCATATCTT
>NW_012288772.1:0-1566 GCF_000151885.1 Dipodomys ordii
AAAGGCCAGCCTGGACAAACCAAGTTCCATGAAACTCTTAACTTCAATTAGGCATGCAACCCCCCTCCCCCCCACAAACAACAACAATCCACAAAACACTTGTGTTTCAAATGGTAGAGTGATATTCTTGAGGAAAAATTAACCCTCAGGTTAACTTTTGAACAGCACCCGGGCTGTTTAAGTCCCAGAAGTGGCACAGACAGAGGCACAGACAGAGGCACAGACATGCACATACACCCACACACACAGGAAAAAAGATGACAAAAATGGTGTTTGATCATTAGATATTCTTGACTTACTTTGATGTAGAACATTCTTCTTTTTTTTTTTTAAATACCATACAGAGGAGTTACAATTACATGGGCAAGGTAATGAGTACATTTCTTATCAAGCATTGTTGCCTCCTCCTTTGTTGACCCTTCCTATCCTTTCTCATCTCCAATACCTCTCCCCCCACGCCAGAGTTGTAAAGTTCTTTTTTCGACATAGCATCTTGTAATCTCATTGTTGCAATGGGTCCACCCGTATCCCTATTTAAACAATTTGTTTTTTCCCTTCCCCTCCACAAATTATACCAACATCAAATACAGTAAAAGCATGGGTTATACCGTGGAGGAGGGACATACAAAGCAACAAAGAAATTATCTTATATATATATTTGTTAGAAACAATTTGCAAGAAAGAAAAAAAATATTTGAATGCCTACTAGGGGACCTATGTTTCTTTGGGCCTGGCTTACTTCACTTAATATAATTTTTTCCAAGTCTTTCCATTTCTTAACAAATGGGGCGATGTCATTCTTTCTGATAGAGGCATAGAATATATATATATATATATATATATATATATATATATATATATATATCACATTTTCTTTACTCCAGATATTCTTTAAATTTTCTTTTTGGAACTCCAAGACATTAATACTATCATCCTGGAACATCTTTATGTAAGTAGTTTATAGTGAAGGTTGTCAACTTGATTTCCATATTGCTGAGAATTTTGTTTATTCTTAAGAGGCTTCCCTGTTTATGCACAGCGAACTTGATTTTCAGACTAATTTTTTTTCAGATTTATTTTGATTAAATGGCTATTAGGTTAAATAATTACCATACTGAACTCACCAGCAGGATTTTTATTTCTCATTTTTTAAAATTTAAAACTCAATAACAAACAGGAAGCAAAATACCTTTCCTGTTGACCAAGTGAATACTTCTGAACCATATTATTTGTATATTCAGGAGGAGACTAGATTCTATATATGTATTTGTATATGTTCCGAAACAAAGTAAATTAAAAAATAATATATGGGCCTTCTGTACTTTTCTGTAGGCTATTATTTTGTTCTCAGTATCATTGCTCTAGATGAAACCATGATGGATGGCTCTATTTCATTTAAGTTATTAAACCAGCATGGAGTGTTTGAAAAGCCAAAGATATATGAGTAAGTACTATTTGGTATGTTCTTTTTTCATAACTTAAATATTCTTTTTTTAGGTATTCAGTTCATCTGATAATCCAAACAGACTGAATTTTCTATATAGATACTATTAAAATATTACATAT
>NW_012288773.1:0-809 GCF_000151885.1 Dipodomys ordii
AGCTTTAACTTCCTTTTCTCTGAATTACTTTAGCTTTATCCAGCAAATTCTTCCCCGTTCACCCAGTTTCACAGAGTTGGTTTCTATTAATTCCTAGCTGTCATATTCAATGGAAGTTATTGCTACTGGTAACACCTTGGCTCTTGCTTCCTATAGACTGGAATAATTTATCTGCAAAATATTTTCATACATGCCATGTCAAATCCCATGTCAGTGGGCAGAATTCTTGGCTATTTCTTTTGCACAGCCTCCCATCACACAGGCTATGTCATAATTTAAATTAGTTTTTTGTGGGGCACATAGTTTCCCTAGACAGATCTTTTCTTCTTTCTTTCCTTTTCTTTCTTTCCTCTCTCTCCCCCTCCTCCCTCTCCCTCCCTCCCTCCTTCCTTCCATCCTTCCTTCCCTCCCTCCCATCTTCCCTCCCTCCCTCCCTCCCTCCCTCCCTCGATCCGTCCTTACTTAGATACTTAATTCCTTCCCTCCTTCCTCAGGGCATCACCAAGACTCCACAGTTATAAGAACGCCATATGTCGTACACTACCGCCCCCGGTTTCCTCTCTTTCAGGGATTTTTCAGTAATGATGATAACAGAGCCGGGGTTAGAAGAGAAAGAGAGGAGACAAATTTGTTCTTGAACGCCCAAAGAACAAGGGAAATCGAAAGACTGGTCCGAAAATAACCCACAAACTCCGACCCCCCGTCTATGGAGAGTATTTATGGCAGAGAATGGTTAGCAAAAAAATTCCACACCGCACCAAAATAACCAGTGTCTATGGCTATCACGATGACAAACTGCTTAATTTGTT
>NW_012288774.1:0-1695 GCF_000151885.1 Dipodomys ordii
GTGCCCATGCACGCTCTCAGCGAGTGTGTGTGTGTGTGTGCATGCTCATGTGCCCATGCACGCTCCGGTGCTGGTACTGGGGCTTACACTCAGGGCTTTGCACTCTCCCTTGCCTGTTTTGCTCACAGTTCCTCCGCCAGCCAGCGCTTTGGTGATTAATTAGATAGAACAGACTGCATGCAGACTTCTCTGCCCCGCCTGGCTCTACGCTGCGATCCTCAGATCTCGGCCTCCAGGCCTCCAGCCTTCCCATTGTGACAAGTCTGGAAGTCCGGAGAAAACAACCAGGCCTTCCCGAGTCTCGGGAATAAAACTGGGGTCACCCTCCCTCAGCGGGTGTCGGGGTGCCTGAGGCGGCGGACAGCCCCCCGCCCCCTGTGGGAAGGCGGGAGGGCTTGGGAAGGGGCGGCCTGGTCAGTCTCCTACCTTGCAGCGCGTGGAGCCACTGGACTTGGGGACACCGGGGTCTGCGCCCCAAGCCGCTCTCCACCCCAGCTTCACCATTTCGGGGTGAATGCAGCAAGCCGCCCTCTGCAAGGTCGCCCAGGATTCTTCCAGCGGGGGGCGGCCTCTCCCCGCACCCCACTTCCCGCCCACCTGCTGGGCTCCGGGCCGGGGGCGGGGCCGGGGGCCGGGGGCGGGGCTGAGCGCCGGGCTGGAGGCGGGGCCGGGAGCCGGAGGCGGGGCGGGGCTCCGGGCTGGAGGTGGGGCCGGGCGCGGGCTGGAGGCGGGGCCGGGAGCCGGAGGCGGGGCTGGGCTCCGGGCTGGAGGCGGGGCTGGGCCTGGGGCCAGGCTGGTGCCCGGCTGGGGCGAGGGTGGGCGCCGGGCTGGAGGCGGGGCTGGGGCTGGGGCTGGAGGCGGGGCTGGGGCTGGGACTGGGGCTGGGGCTGGGGCTGGAGGAGAGGCTGGGCGCCGGGCTGGAGGCGGGGCTGGGGCTGGGGCTGGAGGCGGGGCTGGGGCTGGGACTGGGGCTGGGGCTGGGGCTGGAGGAGAGGCTGGGCGCCGGGCTGGAGGCGGGGCTGGGGCTGGGGCTGGGGCTGGAGGCGGGGCTGGGGCTGGGGCTGGAGGCGGGGCTGGGGCTGGGGCTGGGGCTGGGGCTGGGGCCGGGGCTGGAGCTGGAGGCGGGGCTGGGGCTGGGGCTGGGGCTGGAGGCGGGGCTGGGGCCGGGGCTGGGGCTGGAGGCGGGGCTGGGGCTGGGGCTGGAGGCGGGGCTGGGGCCGGGGCTGGGGCCGGGGCTGGGGCCGGGGCTGGGGCTGGAGGCGGGGCTGGGGCTGGGGCTGGAGGCGGGGCTGGGGCCGGGGCTGGGGCTGGGGCCGGGGCTGGGGCCGGGGCCCGGGCTGGACGCCGGGGGCGGGGCGCGGTCACGCGGGCGTCAGCGGGCGCGGGGCGGGGCCGCGCCGGTAAATACGGGCGGCGGGGCGGCCTCGGAGGTTCGTGCTCGGCTCCGGCTGCGCGCTCGCGGCTGCAGGCCTAGGCTGTCGGTGCTGCGTTCGGTGAGTGCGGGGAGCGCCCACCCGCGGGAGGGGCCTTGTTGGGTTGGAGACGTCTCGTTGAGGGCAACCCCTCCGATCGTGCCGGGGCTTCGGGCCCAGCTTTGCCCGCAACTGCGGCCCGGAGCAGGGCCTGGGACTCTGGGCCCCGACAGGCCGGGCTTTGCCGCGGACTCGGGCGGAGCCAGCGGGAGGGGCCTTGGTG
>NW_012288775.1:0-22892 GCF_000151885.1 Dipodomys ordii
TTCACCTATTGCTTCTGCGGATCTTCCTTCTCCTTCTCCTTCTTCAACTTCTCCATCTGCTTCTGCTTCTTCTGCTTCTCCTGCTTCTCCTTCTGCATCATCTTCTGCTTCTGCTTCTCTTTCTGCTGTTTCTTCTGCTTCTGTTTCTCCTTCTGCTTCTCCTTCTGCTTCTTCTGCTTCACCTTCTGATTCTCCTTCTGCTTCTCCATCTGTTTCTCCTTCTCCTTCTCGTTCTTCTGCTTTTCCTTCTGCTTCTCCTTCTGCTTCTGCTGCAACTGCTACTACTTCTGTTTCATCTGTTTCTTCAGCTTCTCCTTCTGCTTTTGATTCTCTTTCTGCTTCTGCTTCTGCTTCTACTTCAGCTTCTCATTCTGCTTCTCCAGATTCGGCTTCTTCTGCTTCTCCTGCTTCTCCTTCTGCTTCAGGTTCTGCTTCTGCTTCTTCGTATTCTTATGCTTCTGCTTCTCCTGCTTCTGTTTCTTCTGCTTCCCCTCTTTCTCTTTCTGCTTTTCATTCTGTTTCTGCTTCTCCTTCTGCTTCTGCTTCTGCTTCTTGTCCTTCTCCTGTTTCTTCTCCTTCTGCTTCTCCTGCTTCTGCTTCTTCTGCTTTTCCTGCTTCTCTTTCTGCTTTTCCTTCTGCTTCTGCTCCTTCTCCTCCTTCTGTTTCTTCTGCTTCTCCCGCTTGTGCTTCTCCTGCTTCTCCTGCTTCTTGTTCTGCTTCTCTTCGTCGGCTTCTCTTCCTATTTCTGCTTCTGCTTCTTCTGATTCTGATTCTTCTCCTTCTTCTCCTTCTGCTTCTGCTTCTTCTGCATCTCCTGCTTCTCCTTCTGCATCTCCTTCTGCTTGTGCTTTTCCTTCTGCTGCTTCTTCTGCTTCGGCTTCTCCTTCTCCTTCTTCTCCGTCTGCTTCTGTTTCTTCTGCTTTCCCTGCGTCTCCTTCTGCTTCTCCTTCTGTTTCTCCTTCTCGTTCTTCTGCTATTCCTTCTGCTTCTCTTTCTGGTTCTGCATCTTCAGCTTCTTCTGCTACTGATTCTGCTTCTTCTGTTTCTTCTGCTTCTCCTTCTGCTTCTCCTTCTGCTTCTCCTTCTGCTTTTGCTTCTCTTTCTGCTTCTGCTTCTCCTTCTGGTTCTCCTTCTTCTTCTCCAGATTCTGCTTCTTCTGCTTCTCCTGCTTCTCCTTCTGCTTTAGGTTCTGCTTTTGCTTCTTCGGCTTCTTCTGCTTCTATTTTTGCATCTCCTTCTGTTTCTGCTTCTCTTTCTGCTTCTGCTTCATCTCCTTCTTCTATTTCTTCTGATTCTGCTTCTCCAGCTTCTGCTTCTCCTTCTGTTTCTCTTTATGCTTCTCCTTCTGCTTCTCCTTCTTCTGCTTCTACTACTGCTTCTGCTTCTCCTTCTGCATCTTCTTCTGTTTCAATTTCTCCTTCTTCTGCTTTTCATTCTGCTTCTGCTTCTTCTGCTTCTCCTGCTTCTCCTTCTCATTCTCCTTCTCTTTCTGCTTCTGCTTATCCTTCTGTTTCCCCTACTCCTAATCCTTCTCTTTCTCCTTGTTCTTCTTCTGCTTCTCGTTCTTCTTCTGCTTCTTCTGCTTGTTCTGTTTCTTCTGCTTCTAATTTTCCAGCTTCTGCTGCTTCTGCTTCTCCTTCTGCTTCAGGTTCTCCTTCTGCTTCTTGGGCTTCTTCTGTTTCTTCTGCTTCTGCTTCTCCTGCTACTGCTTCTTCAGCTTCTTCTGCTTCTCTTTTGCTTCTCCTTCTGCTTCTGTTTCTCCTTTTGCTCCTTCTCTTTCTTCTGTTTCTTCTTCTTCTTCTGTTCCTCCCGCTTCTGCTTCTTCTGCTTCTCCTGCTTGTCCTTCTCCTTCTGCTTCTCCTTCTCCTTCTTCTCCTTCTCTTTCTGCTTCTGCTTCTGCTTCTTCTGATTCTCCAACTTCTCCTTCTTCTCCTTCTGTTTCTGCTTCTCTTTCTGCTTCTGCATCTCCTTCTGCTTCACATTCTGCTGACTTTCTCCTTATTCTGTTTCTCCCTCTGCTTCTGCTTCTTATGCTTCTTCTTTATCTTCCGCTTCTGCTTCTCCTGCTTCTGCTTCTTGTGCTTCTACTGCTTCTTCTTCTGCTTCTGCTTCTTCTGCTTCTACTTCTCTTTCTGCTTCTGCTTCTCCTGCTTGTTTTTCTGCTTCTTCTGCTGCTTCTCCTTCTGCTGCTTCTTCTACTTCTCCTACTGCTTCTCTTTTTGCTTCTCCTTCTGCTTCTGCTTCTGCTTCTTCAAAAATCTCCAGCCTCTCCTGCCTGAATTTCTGGTTCTACTTCTTCTGCTGCTTCTCCTTCTGCTTCTGCTTCTAATTCTGCTTCTGATTCTGCTTCTTCTGCTTCTTCTCTTTCGGCTTCTCCTGCTTCTGCTTCTTGTGCTTCTCTGCTTCTCTTTCTGCTTCTCATTCCGCTTCTGCTTCTGCTTCTGCTTCTGCTTCTCCTCCTTCTCCTTCTCCTACTTCTGCTTCTCCTTCATCTTCTGCTTCTTCTGCTTCTCCTGCTTCTCGTTCTGCATCTCCTTCTGCTTGGGCTTGTCCTTATGCTCTTTCTTCTGCTTCTTCTTCTCCTTCTGCCTCTGTTTCTCCTTCTCCTTCTCGTTCTCCTGCTTTTCCTTCTGCTTCTCCTTCTGCTTTTGCTGTAACTGCTACTGCTTCTGCTTCTTCTGTTTCTTCTGCTTCTCCTTCTGCTTTCGATTCTCTCTGCTTCTGCTTCTCCTTCAGCTTGTCATTCTGTTTCTGCAGATTCTGCTTCTTCTGCTTCTCCTGATTCTCCTTCTGCTTCTCCTTCTGTTTCTCCTTCTCCTTCTCGTTCTTCTGATTTTCCAGCTTCTGCTTCTTCTGCTTTTCTTCTGCTTTTCCTGCTTCTCTTTCTGCTTCTCCTTCTGCTCCTTCTCCTTCTTCTGTTTCTTCTTCTTCTGCTTCTCCCGCTTATGCTTCTTCTGCTTCTCCTGCTTCTCGTTCTGCTTCTCTTCGTCGGCTTCTCTTTCTATTTCTGCTTCTGCTTCTTCTGATTCTGCTTCTTCTCCTTCTTCTTCTCCTTCTGCTTCTGTTTCTTCTGCTTCTGCTGCTTCTCCTTCTGCATCTCCTTCTGCTTGTGCTTTTCCTTCTGCTTCTTCTTCTGCTTCTGCTTCTCCTTCTCCTTCTTCTGCTTCTCCGTCTGCTTCTGCTTCTTCTTCTTTTCCTGCTTCTCCTTCTGCTTCTCCTTCTGCTTCTCCTTCTGTTTCTCCTTCTTGTTCTTCTGCTATTCCTTCTGTTTCTCTTTCTGCTTCTGCATCTTCAGCTTCTTCTGCTACTGCTTCTGCTTCTTCTGTTTCTTCTGCTTCTCCTTCTGCTTTTGCTTCTCTTTCTGCTTCTGCTTCTCCTTCTGGTTCTCCTTCTTCTTCTCCAGATTCTTCTTCTTCTGCTCCTCCTACTCCTAATCCTTCTCTTTCTCCTTCTTCTTCTTCTGCTTCTCGTCCTGCTTCTGCTTCTTCTGCTTGTTCTGTTTCTTCTGCTTCTGCTTTTCCAGCTTCTGCTGCTTCTGCTTCTCCTTCTGCTTCAGGTTCTCCTTCTGGTTCTTGGGCTTCTTCTGTTTCTTCTGCTTCTGCTTCTCCTGCTACTGCTTCTTCTGCTTCTCTTTCTGCTTCTCCTTATGCTTCTGCTTCTCCTTCTGCTCCTTCTCCTTCTTCTGTTTCTTCTTCTTCTGCTGCTTCTCCCGCTTCTGCTTCTTCTGCTTCTCCTGCTTGTCCTTCTCCTTCTGCTTCTCCTTCTCCTTCTTCTGCTGCTCTTTCTGCTTCTGCTTCTGCTTCTTCTGATTCTTCAACTTCTCCTTCTTCTTCTCCTTCTGTTTCTGCTTCTCTTTCTGCTTCTGCGTCTCCTTCTGTTTCACCTTCTGCTGCTCCTTCTCCTTCTTCTGTTTCTCCCTCTGCTTCTGCTACTTATGCTTCTTCTTTTTCTTCTGCTTCTGCTTTTCCAGCTTCTGCTGCTTCTGCTTCTCCTTCTGCTTCAGGTTCTCCTTCTGGTTCTTGGGCTTCTTCTGTTTCTTCTGCTTCTGCTTCTCCTTCTACTGCTTCTTCTGCTTCTCTTTCTGCTTCTCCTTCTGCTTCTCCTTCTGCTCCTTCTCCTTCTTCTGTTTCTTCTTCTTCTGCTGCTTCTCCCGCTTCTGCTTCTTCTGCTTCTCCTGCTTGTCCTTCTCCTTCTTCTGCTCTTTCTGCTTCTGCTTCTTCTGATTCTCCAACTTCTCCTTCTTCTTCTCCTTCTGTTTCTGCTTCTCTATCTGCTTCTGCATCTCCTTCTGCTTCACCTTCTGCTGCTCCTTCTCCTTCTGTTTCTCCCTCTGCTTCTGCTACTTATGCTTCTTCTTTTTCTTCTGCTTTTGCTTCTCCTGCTTCTTCTGCTTCTCCTGCTTCTCTTTCTGCTTCTGTTTATCCTTCTGTTTCTCCTACTCCTATTCCTTCTCTTTCTCTTTCTCCTTCTTCTTCTTCTGCTTCTCCTGCTGCTCCTTCTTCTGCTTCTTCTGCTTTTTCTGTTTCTTCTTCTTCTTCTGCATCAGCTTCTGCTTCTTCTGCTTCTCCTTCTGCTTCTGCTTCTCCTTCTGCTTCTGCTCTTCTCCTTCTTCTGCTTCTGCTTCTCCTGATTCTTTTTCTGCTTCTCCTACTTCTCCTTCTGCTTCTCCGTCCCATTCTCCTTCTCCTTCAATTTCTCCTTCTTGTGCTTCTCATTCTGCTTCTGCTTCTGCTTCTCCTGCTTCTGCTTTTTCTGTTTCTCCTTCTGCTTCTCTTTCTGCTTCTAATTCTGCTTCTGCTCCTCCTACTCCTAATCCTTCTCTTTCTCCTTCTTCTTCTTCTGCTTCTCGTTCTGCTTCTGCTTCTTCTGCTTGTTCTGTTTCTTCTGCTTCTGCTTTTCCAGCTTCTGCTGCTTCTGCTTCTCCTTCTGCTTCAGGTTCTCCTTCTGGTTCTTGGGCTTCTTCTCTTTCTTCTGCTTCTCCTGCTACTGCTTCTTCTGCTTCTTCTGCTTCTCTTTCTGCTTCTCCTTCTGCTTCTGCTTTTCCTTCTGCTCCTTCTCCTTCTTCTGTTTCTTCTTCTTCTTCTTCTTCTTCTTCTGATTCTCCCGCTTCTGCTTCTTCTGCTTCTCCTGCTTGTCCTTCTCGTTCTGCTTCTCCTTCTCCTTCTTCTGCTTCTCTTTCTGCTTCTTCTTCTGCTTCTTCTGATTCTCCAACTTCTCCTTCTTCTTCTCCTTCTGTTTCTGCTTCTTTTTCTGCTTCTGCATCTCCTTCTGTTTCACCTTCTGCTGCTCCTTCTCCTTCTTCTGTGTCTCCCTCTGCTTCTGCTTCTTATGCTTCTTCTTTTTCTTCTGCTTCTCCTGCTTCTGCTTCTTATGCTTCTACTGCTTCTTCTTCTGCTTCTGCTTCTTCTGCTTCTACTTCTCTTTCTGCTTCTGCTTCTCCTACTTCTTTTTCTGCTTCTTCTGCTGCTTCTCCTTCTGCTGCTTCTTCTACTTCTTCTTCTGCTTCTCTTTTTGCTTTTCCTTCTGCTTCTGCTTCTTCTGTTTCTCCTGCCTGAATTTCTGGTTCTAATTCTTCTGCTGCTTCTCCTTCTGCTTCTGCTTCTACCTCTGCTTCTGTTTCTGCTTCTTCTGCTTCTTCTCTTTCGGCTTCTCCTGCTTCTGCATCTTGTGCTTCTCCTGCTTCTCTTTCTGCTTCTCATTCCGTTTCTGCTTCTCCTTCTGCTTCTGCTTCTCCTCCTTCTCCTTCTCCTACTTCTGCTTCTCCTTCATGTTCTGCTTCTTTTGCTTCTCCTGCTTCTCCTTCTGCATCTCCTTCTGCTTGTGCTTGTCCTTATGCTCTTTCTTCTGCTTCTTCTTCTCCTTCTGCTTCTGCCTCTGTTTCTCCTTCTCCTTCTCGTTCTCCGGCTTTTCCTTCTGCTTCTCCTTCTGCTTCTGCTGTAACTGCTACTGCTTCTGCTTCTTCTGTTTCTTCTGCTTCTCCTTCTGCTTTTGATTCTCTCTGCTTCTGCTTCTCCTTCAGCTTGTCATTCTGCTTCTCCAGAGTCTGCTTCTTCTGCTTCTCCTGATTCTCCTTCTGCTTCTCCTTCTGTTTCTCCTTCTCCTTCTCGTTCTTCTGATTTTCCTTCTGCTTCTCCTTCTGCTTCTGCTGCAACTGCTACTGCTTCTGCTTCTTCTGTTTCTTCTGCTTCTCCTTCTGTTTTGATTCTCTTTCTGCTTCTGATTCTGCTTCTACTTCAGCTTCTCATTCTGCTTCTCCAGATTCTGCTTCTTCTCCTTCTCCTGCTTCTCCTTCTGCTTCAGATTCTGCTTCTTCTTCGGATTCTTATGCTTCTGCTTCTCCTGCTTCTGCTTCTTCTGCTTGTTCTGTTTCTTCTTCTTCTGCTTTTCCAGCTTCTGCTTCTTCTGCTTTTCCTGCTTCTCTTTCTGCTTCTCCTTCTGCTCCTTCTCCTTCTTCTGCTTCTTCTTCTTCTGCTTCTCCCGCTTATGCTTCTTCTGCTTCTCCTAATTCTCGTTCTGCTTCTCTTCGTCGGCTTCTCTTTCTATTTCTGCTTCTGCTTCTTCTGATTCTGCTTCTTCTCCTTCTTCTTCTCCTTCTGCTTCTGTTTCTTCTGCTTCTCCTGCTTCTCCTTCTGCATCTCCTTCTGCTTGTGCTTTTCCTTCTGCTTCTTCTTCTGCTTCTGCTTCTCCTTCTTCTGCTTCTCCGTCTGCTTCTGCTTCTTCTTCTTTTCCTGCTTCTCCTTCTGCTTCTCCTTCTGTTTCTCCTTCTTGTTCTTCTGCTATTCCTTCTGCTTCTCTTTCTGCTTCTGCATCTTCAGCTTCTTCTGCTACTGTTTCTGCTTCTTCTGTTTCTTCTGCTTCTCCTTCTGCTTTTGCTTCTCTTTCTGCTTCTCCTTCTGGTTCTCCTTCTTCTTCTCCAGATTCTTCTGCTTCTGCTTCTCCAGCTTCTCCTTCTGCTTCAGGTTCTCCTTTTGCTTCTTCGGCTTCTTCTGCTTCTATTTCTGCTTCTCCTTCTGTTTCTGCTTCTCTTTCTGCTTCTGCTTCTCTCCTTCTTCTATTTCTTCTGCTTCTGCTTCTCCTGCTTCTGCTTCTCCTGCTTATCTTCTGTTTCTCTTTATGCTTCTCCTTCTGCTTCTCCTTCTTATGCTTCTACTACTGCTTCTGCTTCTCCTTCTGCATCTTCTTCTGTTTCAATCTCCCCTTCTTCTGCTTTTCATTCTGCTTCTGCTTCTCCTGCTTCTGCTTTTTCTGCTTTTCCTGCTTCTCCTTCTCCTTCTCTTTCTGCTTCTGCTTATCCTTCTGTTTCTCCTACTCCTAATCCTTCTCTTTCTCCTTCTCCTTCTTCTTCTTCTGCTTCTCTTGCTGCTGCTTCTTCTGCTTCTTCCTCTTTTTCTGTTTCTTCTTCTTCTGCTTCAGCTTCTGCTTCTTCTGCTTCTCCTTCTGCTTCTGCTTCTGCTCTTCTCCTTCTTCTGTTTATTCTGCTTCTGCTTCTCCTGCTTCTTCTTCTTCTGCTTCTCCTACTTCTCCTTCTGCTTCTCCCTCTCATTCTCCTTCTCCTTCAATTTCTCCTTCTTGTGCTTCTCATTCTGCTTCTGCTTCTCCTGCTTCTGCTTCTTCTGTTTCTCCTTCTGCTTCTCCTTCTGCTTCTCTTTCTGCTTCTTATTCTGCTTCTGCTCCTCCTACTCCTAATCCTTCTCTTTCTCCTTCTTCTTCTTCTGCTTCTCGTCCTGCCTCTGCTTCTTCTGCTTGTTCTGTTTCTTCTGCTTCTGCTTTTCCAGCTTCTGCTGCTTCTGCTTCTCCTTCTGCTTCAGGTTCTCCTTCTGGTTCTTGGGCTTCTTCTGTTTCTTCTGCTTCTGCTTCTCCTGCTACTGCTTCTTCTGCTTCTCTTTCTGCTTCTCCTTCTGCTTCTGCTTCTCCTTCTGCTCCTTCTCCTTCTTCTGTTTCTTCTTCTTCTTCTTCTTCTGCTTCTCCCGCTTCTTCTTCTTCTGCTTCTCCTGCTTGTCCTTCTCCTTCTGCTTCTCCTTCTCCTTCTTCTGCTGCTCTTTCTGCTTCTGCTTCTGCTTCTTCTGATTCTTCAACTTCTCCTTCTTCTTCTCCTTCTGTTTCTGCTTCTCTTTCTGCTTCTGCGTCTCCTTCTGCTTCACCTTCTGCTGCTCCTTCTCCTTCTTCTGTTTCTCCCTCTGCTTCTGCTACTTATGCTTCTTCTTTTTCTTCTGCTTCTGCTATACCAGCTTCTGCTGCTTCTGCTTCTCCTTCTGCTTCTGCTTCTCCTGCTACTGCTTCTTCTGCTTCTCTATCTGCTTCTCCTTCTGCTTCTGCTTCTCCTTCTGCTCCTTCTCCTTCTTCTGTTTCTTCTTCTGCTGCTGCTTCTCCCGCTTCTGCTTCTTCTGCTTCTCCTGCTTGTCCCTCTCCTTCTGCTTCTCCTTCTCCTTCTTCTCCTTCTCTTTCTGCTTCTGCTTCTGCTTCTTCTGATTCTCCAACTTCTCCTTCTTCTTCTCCTTCTGTTTCTGCTTCTCTATCTGCTTCTGCATCTCCTTCTGCTTCATCTTCTGCTGCTCCTTCTCCTTCTTCTGTTTCTCCCTCTGCTTCTGCTACTTATGCTTCTTCTTTTTCTTCTGCTTTTGCTTCTCCTGCTTCTTCTGCTTCTCCTGCTTCTCTTTCTGCTTCTGCTTATCCTTCTGTTTCTCCTACTCCTATTCCTTCTCTTTCTCTTTCTCCTTCTTCTTCTTCTGCTTCTCCTGCTGCTCCTTCTTCTGCTTCTTCTGCTTTTTCTGTTTCTTCTTCTTCTTCTGCATCAGCTTCTGCTTCTTCTGCTTCTCCTTCTGCTTCTGATTCTCCTTCTGCTTCTGCTCTTCTCCTTCTTCTCCTTCTGCTTCTCCTGCTTCTTTTTCTGCTTCTCCTACTTCTCCTTCTGCTTCTCCGTCCCATTCTCTTTCTCCTTCAATTTCTCCTTCTTGTGCTTCTCATTCTGCTTCTGCTTCTGCTTCTCCTGCTTCTGCTTCTTCTGTTTCTCCTTCTGCTTCTCTTTCTGCTTCTAATTCTACTTCTGCTCCTCCTACTCCTAATCCTTCTCTTTCTCCTTCTTCTTCTTCTGCTTCTCGTTCTGCTTCTGCTTCTTCTGCTTGTTCTGTTTCTTCTGCTTCTGCTTTTCCAGCTTCTGCTGCTTCTGCTTCTCCTTCTGCTTCAGGTTCTCCTTCTGGTTCTTGGGCTTCTTCTGTTTCTTCTGCTTCTCCTTCTACTGCTTCTTCTGCTTCTTCTGCTTCTCTTTCTGCTTCTCCTTCTGCTTATGCTTTTCCTTCTTCTCCTTCTCCTTCTCCTTCTTCTGTTTCTTCTTCTTCTTCTTCTGATTCTCCCGCTTCTGCTTCTTCTGCTTCTCCTGCTTGTCCTTCTCGTTCTGCTTCTCCTTCTCCTTCTTCTGCTTCTCTTTCTGCTTCTTCTTCTGCTTCTTCTGATTCTCCAACTTCTCCTTCTTCTTCTCCTTCTGTTTCTGCTTCTTTTTCTGCTTCTGCATCTCCTTCTGTTTCACCTTCTGCTGCTCCTTCTCCTTCTTCTGTGTCTCCCTCTGCTTCTGCTTCTTATGCTTCTTCTTTCTCTTCTGCTTCTCCTGCTTCTGCTTCTTATGCTTCTACTGCTTCTTCTTCTGCTTCTGCTTCTTCTGCTTCTACTTCTCTTTCTGCTTCTGCTTCTCCTACTTCTTTTTCTGCTTCTTCTGCTGCTTCTCCTTCTGCTGCTTCTTCTACTAATTCTTCTGCTTCTCTTTTGGCTTTTCCTTCTGCTTCTGCTTCTGCTTCTTCTGTTTCTCCTGCCTGAATTTCTGGTTCTAATTCTTCTGCTGCTTCTCCTTCTGCTTCTGCTTCTACCTCTGCTTCTGTTTCTGCTTCTTCTGCTTCTTCTCTTTCGGCTTCTCCTGCTTCTGCATCTTGTGCTTCTCCTGCTTCTCTTTCTGCTTCTCATTCCGCTTCTGCTTCTCCTTCTGCTTCTGCTTCTCCTCCTTCTCCTTCTCCTACTTCTGCTTCTCCTTCATCTTCTGTTCTTCTGCTTCTCCTGCTTCTCGTTCTGCATCTCCTTCTGCTTGTGCTTGTCCTTATGCTCTTTCTTCTGCTTCTTCTTCTCCTTCTGCTTCTGCCTCTGTTTCTCCTTCTCCTTCTCGTTCTCCTGCTTTTCCTTCTGCTTCTCCTTCTGCTTTTGCTGTAACTGCTACTGCTTCTGCTTCTTCTGTTTCTTCTGCTTCTCCTTCTGCTTTTGATTCTCTCTGCTTCTGCTTCTCCTTCAGCTTGTCATTCTGCTTCTCCAGATTCTGCTTCTTCTGCTTCTCCTGATTCTCCTTCTGCTTCTCCTTCTGTTTCTCCTTCTCCTTCTCGTTCTTCTGATTTTCCTTCTGCTTCTCCTTCTGCTTCTGCTGCAACTGCTACTGCTTCTGCTTCTTCTGTTTCTTCTGCTTCTCCTTCTGCTTTTGATTCTCTTTCTGCTTCTGCTTCTGCTTCTACTTCAGCTTCTCATTCTGCTTCTCCAGATTCTGCTTCTTCTCCTTCTCCTGCTTCTCCTTCTGCTTCAGATTCTGCTTCTTCTTCGGATTCTTATGCTTCTGCTTCTCCTGCTTCTGCTTCTTCTGCTTGTTCTGTTTCTTCTGCTTCTGCTTTTCCAGCTTCTGCTTCTTCTGCTTTTCCTGCTTCTCTTTCTGCTTCTCCTTCTGCTCCTTCTCCTTCTTCTGCTTCTTCTTCTTCTGCTTCTCCCGCTTATGCTTCTTCTGCTTCTCCTAATTCTCGTTCTGCTTCTCTTCGTCGGCTTCTCTTTCTATTTCTGCTTCTGCTTCTTCTGATTCTGCTTCTTCTCCTTCTTCTTCTCCTTCTGCTTCTGCTTCTTCTGCTTCTCCTGCTTCTCCTTATGCATCTTCTTCTGCTTCTGCTTCTCCTTCTGCTGCTTCTTCTGCTTCTGTTTCTCCTTCTGCTTCTCCTTCTGCTTCTCTTTCTGCTTCTCCTAATTTTCCTTCTGCTTCTCCTTCTGTTTCTCCTTCTCCTTCTCGTTCTTCTTATTTTCCTTCTGCTTCTCCTTCTGCTTCTGCTGCAACTGCTACTGCTTCTGCTTCTTCTGTTTCTTCTGCTTCTCCTTCTGCTTTTGATTCTCTTTCTGCTTCTGCTTCTGCTTCTACTTCAGCTTCTCATTCTGCTTCTCCAGATTCTGCTTCTTCTCTTCTCCTGCTTCTCCTTCTGCTTCAGGTTCTGCTTCTGCTTCTTCGGATTCTTATGCTTCTGCTTCTCCTGCTTCTGCTTCTTCTGCTTCCCCTCTTTCTCTTTCTGCTTCTTCTTCTGTTTCTGCTTCTCCACCTGCTTCTACTTCTTGTCCTTCTCCTGTTTTCTGCTTCTTCTTCTCCTGCTTCTGCTTCTTCTGCTTTTCCTGCTTCTCTTTCTGCTTCTCCTTCTGCTCCTTCTCCTTCTTCTGTTTCTTCTTCTTCTGCTTCTCCCGCTTCTGCTTCTTCTGCTTCTCCTGCTTCTCGTTCTGCTTCTCTTCGTCGGCTTCTCTTTCTATTTCTGCTTCTGCTTCTTCTGATTCTGCTTCTTCTCCTTCTTCTTCTCCTTCTGCTTCTGTTTCTTCTGCTTCTCCTGCTTCTCCTTCTGCATCTCCTTCTGCTTGTGCTTTTCCTTCTGCTTCTTCTTCTGCTTCTGCTTCTCCTTCTTCTGCTTCTCCGTCTGCTTCTGCTTCTTCTTCTTTTCCTGCTTCTCCTTCTGCTTCTCCTTCTGTTTCTCCTTCTTGTTCTTCTGCTATTCCTTCTGCTTCTCTTTCTGCTTCTGCATCTTCAGCTTCTTCTGCTACTGTTTCTGCTTCTTCTGTTTCTTCTGCTTCTCCTTCTGCTTTTGCTTCTCTTTCTGCTTCTGCTTCTCCTTCTGGTTCTCCTTCTTCTTCTCCAGATTCTTCTGCTTCTGCTTCTCCAGCTTCTCCTTCTGCTTCAGGTTCTCCTTTTGCTTCTTCGGCTTCTTCTGCTTCTATTTCTGCTTCTCCTTCTGTTTCTGCTTCTCTTTCTGCTTCTGCTTCTCTCCTTCTTCTATTTCTTCTGCTTCTGCTTCTCCTGCTTCTGCTTCTCCTTCTTCTCTTCTGTTTCTCTTTATGCTTCTCCTTCTTCTGCTTCTACTACTGCTTCTGCTTCTCCTTCTGCATCTTCTTCTGTTTCAATCTCTCCTTCTTCTGCTTTTCATTCTGCTTTTGCTTCTCCTGCTTCTGCTTCTTCTGCTTTTACTGCTTCTCCTTCTCCTTCTCTTTCTGCTTCTGCTTATCCTTCTGTTTCTCCTATTCCTAATCCTTCTCTTTCTCCTTCTCCTTCTTCTTCTTCTGCTTCTCTTGCTGCTTCTTCTTCTGCTTCAGCTTCTGCTTCTTCTGCTTCTCCTTCTGCTTCTGCTTCTGCTCTTCTCCTTCTTCTGTTTATTCTGCTTCTGCTTCTCCTGCTTCTTCTTCTTCTGCTTCTCCTACTTCTCCTTCTGCTTCTCCGTCTCATTCTCCTTCTCCTTCAATTTCTCCTTCTTGTGCTTCTCATTCTGCTTCTGCTTCTCCTGCTTCTGCTTCTTCTGTTTCTCCTTCTGCTTCTCCTTCTGCTTCTCTTTCTGCTTCTTATTCTGCTTCTGCTCCTCCTACTCCTAATCCTTCTCTTTCTCCTTCTTCTTCTGCTTCTCGTCCTGCCTCTGCTTCTTCTGCTTGTTCTGTTTCTTCTGCTTCTGCTTTTCCAGCTTCTGCTGCTTCTGCTTCTCCTTCTGCTTCAGGTTCTCCTTCTGGTTCTTGGGCTTCTTCTGTTTCTTCTGCTTCTCCTGCTACTGCTTCTTCTGCTTCTCTTTCTGCTTCTCCTTCTGCTTCTGCTTCTCCTTCTGCTCCTTCTCCTTCTTCTGTTTCTTCTTGTTCTTCTGCTTCTTCCGCTTCTGCTTCTTCTGCTTCTCCTGCTTGTCCTTCTCCTTCTGCTTCTCCTTCTCCTTCTTCTGCTGCTCTTTCTGCTTCTGCTTCTTCTGATTCTTCAACTTCTCCTTCTTCTTCTCCTTCTGTTTCTGCTTCTCTTTCTGCTTCTGCGTCTCCTTCTGCTTCACCTTCTGCTGCTCCTTCCCCTTCTTCTGTTTCTCCCTCTGCTTCTGCTACTTATGCTTCTTCTTTTTCTTCTGCTTCTGCTTTTCCAGCTTCTGCTGCTTCTGCTTCTCCTTCTGCTTCAGGTTCTCCTTCTGGTTCTTGGGCTTCTTCTGTTTCTTCTGCTTCTGCTTCTCCTGCTACTGCTTCTTCTGCTTCTCTTTCTGCTTCTCCTTCTGCTTCTGCTTCTCCTTCTGCTCCTTCTCCTTCTTCTGTTTTTGTTCTTCTTCTGCTTCTCCCGATTCTGCTTCTTCTGCTTCTCCTGCTTTTCCTTCTCCTTCTGCTTCTCCTTCTCCTTCTTCTGCTCTTTCTGCCTCTGCTTCTGCTTCTTCTGATTCTCCAACTTCTCCTTCTTCTTCTCCTTCTGTTTCTGCTTCTCTATCTGCTTCTGCATCTCCTTCTGCTTCACCTTCTGCTGCTCCTTCTCCTTCTTCTGTTTCTCCCTCTGCTTCTGCTACTTATGCTTCTTCTTTTTCTTCTGCTTTTGCTTCTCCTTCTTCTTCTGCTTCTCCTGCTTCTCTTTCTGCTTCTGCTTATCCTTCTGTTTCTCCTACTCCTATTCCTTCTCTTTCTCTTTCTCCTTCTTCTTCTTCTGCTTCTCCTGCTGCTTCTTCTTCTGCTTCTTCTGCTTTTGCTGTTACTTCTTCTTCTTCTGCATCAGCTTCTGCTTCTTCTGCTTCTCCTTCTGCTTCTGCTTCTCCTTCTGCTTCTGCTCTTCTCCTTCTTCTGCTTCTGCTTCTCCTGCTTCTTTTTCTGCTTCTCCTACTTCTCCTTCTGCTTCTCCGTCCCATTCTCCTTCTCCTTCAATTTCTCCTTCTTGTGCTTCTCATTCTGCTTCTGCTTCTGCTTCTCCTGCTTCTGCTTCTTCTGCTTCTCCTTCTGCTTCAGGTTCTCCTTCTGGTTCTTGGGCTTCTTCTGTTTCTTCTGCTTCTCCTGCTACTGCTTCTTCTGCTTCTTCTGCTTCTCTTTCTGCTTCTCCTTCTGCTTCTGCTTTTCCTTCTGCTCCTTCTCCTTCTCCTTCTTCTGTTTCTTCTTCTTCTGATTCTCCCGCTTCTTCTTCTTCTGCTTCTCCTGCTTGTCCTTCTCGTTCTGCTTCTCCTTCTCCTTCTTCTGCTTCTATTTCTGCTTCTTCTTCTGCTTCTTCTGATTCTCCAACTAATCCTTCTTCTTCTCCTTCTGTTTCTGCTTCTTTTTCTGCTTCTGCATCTCCTTCTGTTTCACCTTCTGCTGCTCCTTCTCCTTCTTCTGTGTCTCCCTCTGCTTCTGCTTCTTATGCTTCTTCTTTTTCTTCTGCTTCTCCTGCTTCTGCTTCTTATGCTTCTACTGCTTCTTCTTCTGCTTCTGCTTCTTCTGCTTCTACTTCTCTTTCTGCTTCTGCTTCTCCTACTTCTTTTTCTGCTTCTTCTGCTGCTTCTCCTTCTGCTGCTTCTTCTACTAATTCTTCTGCTTCTCTTTTGGCTTTTCCTTCTGCTTCTGCTTCTGCTTCTTCTGTTTCTCCTGCCTGAATTTCTGGTTCTAATTCTTCTGCTGCTTCTCCTTCTGCTTCTGCTTCTACCTCTGCTTCTGTTTCTGCTTCTTCTGCTTCTTCTCTTTCGGCTTCTCCTGCTTCTGCATCTTGTGCTTCTCCTGCTTCTCTTTCTGCTTCTCATTCCGCTTCTGCTTCTCCTTCTGCTTCTGCTTCTCCTCCTTCTCCTTCTCCTACTTCTGCTTCTCCTTCATCTTCTGTTCTTCTGCTTCTCCTGCTTCTCGTTCTGCATCTCCTTCTGCTTGTGCTTGTCCTTATGCTCTTTCTTCTGCTTCTTCTTCTCCTTCTGCTTCTGCCTCTGTTTCTCCTTCTCCTTCTCGTTCTCCTGCTTTTCCTTCTGCTTCTCCTTCTGCTTTTGCTGTAACTGCTACTGCTTCTGCTTCTTCTGTTTCTTCTGCTTCTCCTTCTGCTTTTGATTCTCTCTGCTTCTGCTTCTCCTTCAGCTTGTCATTCTGCTTCTCCAGATTCTGCTTCTTCTGCTTCTCCTGATTCTCCTTCTGCTTCTCCTTCTGTTTCTCCTTCTCCTTCTCGTTCTTCTGATTTTCCTTCTGCTTCTCCTTCTGCTTCTGCTGCAACTGCTACTGCTTCTGCTTCTTCTGTTTCTTCTGCTTCTCCTTCTGCTTTTGATTCTCTTTCTGCTTCTGCTTCTGCTTCTACTTCAGCTTCTCATTCTGCTTCTCCAGATTCTGCTTCTTCTCCTTCTCCTGCTTCTCCTTCTGCTTCAGATTCTGCTTCTTCTTCGGATTCTTATGCTTCTGCTTCTCCTGCTTCTGCTTCTTCTGCTTGTTCTGTTTCTTCTGCTTCTGCTTTTCCAGCTTCTGCTTCTTCTGCTTTTCCTGCTTCTCTTTCTGCTTCTCCTTCTGCTCCTTCTCCTTCTTCTGCTTCTTCTTCTTCTGCTTCTCCCGCTTATGCTTCTTCTGCTTCTCCTAATTCTCGTTCTGCTTCTCTTTCTTCTTCTTCTGCTTCTCCCGCTTCTGCTTCTTCTGCTTCTCCTGCTTCTCGTTCTGCTTCTCTTCGTCGGCTTCTCTTTCTATTTCTGCTTCTGCTTCTTCTGATTCTGCTTCTTCTCCTTCTTCTTCTCCTTCTGATTCTGTTTCTTCTGCTTCTCCTGCTTCTCCTTCTGCATCTCCTTCTGCTTGTGCTTTTCCTTCTGCTTCTTCTTCTGCTTCTGCTTCTCCTTCTCCTTCTTCTGCTTCTCCGTCTGCTTCTGCTTCTTCTTCTTTTCCTGCTTGTCCTTCTGCTTCTCCTTCTGTTTCTCCTTCTTGTTCTTCTGCTATTCCTTCTGCTTCTCTTTCTGCTTCTGCATCTTCAGCTTCTTCTGCTACTGCTTCTGCTTCTTCTGTTTCTTCTGCTTCTCCTTCTGCTTTTGCTTCTCTTTCTGCTTCTGCTTCTCCTTCTGGTTCTCCTTCTTCTTCTCCAGATTCTTCTTCTTCTGCTCCTCCTACTCCTAATCCTTCTCTTTCTCCTTCTTCTTCTTCTGCTCCTCGTCCTGCTTCTTCTGCTTGTTCTGTTTCTTCTGCTTCTGCTTTTCCAGCTTCTGCTTCTGCTTTTCCTGCTTCTCTTTCTGCTTCTCCTTCTGCTCCTTCTCCTTCTTCTGTTTCTTCTTCTTCTGCTTCTCCCGCTTATGCTTCTTCTGCTTCTCCTAATTCTCGTTCTGCTTCTCTTCGTCGGCTTCTCTTTCTATTTCTGCTTCTGCTTCTTCTGATTCTGCTTCTTCTCCTTCTTCTTCTCCTTCTGCTTCTGCTTCTTCTGCTTCTCCTGCTTCTCCTTATGCATCTTCTTCTGCTTCTGCTTCTCCTTCTGCTGCTTCTTCTGCTTCTGTTTCTCCTTCTGCTTCTCCTTCTGCTTCTCTTTCTGCTTCTCCTAATTCTCCTTCTGCTTCTCCTTCTGTTTCTCCTTCTCCTTCTCGTTCTTCTGCTTTTCCTTCTGCTTCTCCTTCTGCTTCTGCTGCAACTGCTACTGCTTCTGCTTCTTCTGTTTCTTCTGCTTCTCCTTCTGCTTTTGATTCTCTTTCTGCTTCTGCTTCTGCTTCTACTTCAGCTTCTCATTCTGCTTCTCCAGATTCTGCTTCTTCTCTTCTCCTGCTTCTCCTTCTGCTTCAGGTTCTGCTTCTGCTTCTTCGGATTCTTATGCTTCTGCTTCTCCTGCTTCTGCTTCTTCTGCTTCCCCTCTTTCTCTTTCTGCTTCTTCTTCTGTTTCTGCTTCTCCACCTGCTTCTACTTCTTGTCCTTCTCCTGTTTTCTGCTTCTTCTTCTCCTGCTTCTGCTTCTTCTGCTTTTCCTGCTTCTCTTTCTGCTTCTCCTTCTGCTCCTTCTCCTTCTTCTGTTTCTTCTTCTTCTGCTTCTCCCGCTTCTGCTTCTTCTGCTTCTCCTGCTTCTCGTTCTGCTTCTCTTCGTCGGCTTCTCTTTCTATTTCTGCTTCTGCTTCTTCTGATTCTGCTTCTTCTCCTTCTTCTTCTCCTTCTGCTTCTGTTTCTTCTGCTTCTCCTGCTTCTCCTTCTGCATCTCCTTCTGCTTGTGCTTTTCCTTCTGCTTCTTCTTCTGCTTCTGCTTCTCCTTCTCCTTCTTCTGCTTCTCCGTCTGCTTCTGCTTCTTCTTCTTTTCCTGCTTCTCCTTCTGCTTCTCCTTCTGTTTCTCCTTCTTGTTCTTCTGCTATTCCTTCTGCTTCTCTTTCTGCTTCTGCATCTTCAGCTTCTTCTGCTACTGCTTCTGCTTCTTCTGTTTCTTCTGCTTCTCCTTCTGCTTTTGCTTCTCTTTCTGCTTCTGCTTCTCCTTCTGGTTCTCCTTCTTCTTCTCCAGATTCTTCTTCTTCTGCTCCTCCTACTCCTAATCCTTCTCTTTCTCCTTCTTCTTCTTCTGCTTCTCGTCCTGCTTCTGGTTCTTCTGCTTGTTCTGTTTCTTCTGCTTCTGCTTTTCCAGCTTCTGCTTCTTCTGCTTTTCCTGCTTCTCTTTCTGCTTCTCCTTCTGCTCCTTCTCCTTCTTCTGTTTCTTCTTCTTCTGCTTCTCCCGCTTACGCTTCTTCTGCTTCTCCTAATTCTCGTTCTGCTTCTCTTCGTCGGCTTCTCTTTCTATTTCTGCTTCTGCTTCTTTTGATTCTGCTTCTTCTCCTTCTTCTTCTCCTTCTGCTTCTGCTTCTTCTGCTTCTCCTGCTTCTCCTTATGCATCTTCTTCTGCTTCTGCTTCTCCTTCTGCTGCTTCTTCTGCTTCTGTTTCTCCTTCTGCTTCTCCTTCTGCGTCTCCTTCTGCTTCTCCTAATTCTCCTTCTGCTTCTCCATCTGTTTCTCCTTCTCCTTCTCGTTCTTCTGCTTTTCCTTCTGCTTCTCCTTCTGCTACTGCTGCAACTGCTACTGCTTCTGCTTCTTCTGTTTCTTCTGCTTCTCCTTCTGCTTTTGATTCTCTTTCTGCTTCTGCTTCTGCTTCTACTTCAGCTTCTCATTCTGCTTCTCCAGATTCTGCTTCTTCTCCTTCTCCTGCTTCTCCTTCTGCTTCAGGTTCTGCTTCTGCTTCTTCGGATTCTTATGCTTCTGCTTCTCCTGCTTCTGCTTCTTCTGCTTCCCCTCTTTCTCTTTCTGCTTCTTCTTCTGTTTCTGCTTCTCCACCTGCTTCTACTTCTTGTCCTTCTCCTGTTTTCTGCTTCTTCTTCTCCTGCTTCTGCTTCTTCTGCTTTTCCTGCTTCTCTTTCTGCTTCTCCTTCTGCTCCTTCTCCTTCTTCTGTTTCTTCTTCTTCTGCTTCTCCCGCTTCTGCTTCTTCTGCTTCTCCTGCTTCTCGTTCTGCTTCTCTTCGTCGGCTTCTCTTTCTATTTCTGCTTCTGCTTCTTCTGATTCTGCTTCTTCTCCTTCTTCTTCTCCTTCTGCTTCTGTTTCTTCTGCTTCTGCTGCTTCTCCTTCTGCATCTCCTTCTGCTTGTGCTTTTCCTTCTGCTTCTTCTTCTGCTTCTGCTTCTCCTTCTCCTTCTTCTGCTTCTCCGTCTGCTTCTGCTTCTTCTTCTTTTCCTGCTTCTCCTTCTGCTTCTCCTTCTTCTTCTCCTTCTGTTTCTCCTTCTTGTTCTTCTGCTATTCCTTCTGCTTCTCTTTCTGCTTCTGCATCTTCAGCTTCTTCTGCTACTGCTTCTGCTTCTTCTGTTTCTTCTGCTTCTCCTTCTGCTTTTGCTTCTCTTTCTGCTTCTGCTTCTCCTTCTGGTTCTCCTTCTTCTTCTCCAGATTCTTCTTCTTCTGCTCCTCCTACTCCTAATCCTTCTCTTTCTCCTTCTTCTTCTTCTGCTTCTCGTCCTGCTTCTGCTTCTTCTGCTTGTTCGGTTTCTTCTGCTTCTGCTTTTCCAGCTTCTGCTGCTTCTGCTTCTCCTTCTGCTTCATGTTCTCCTTCTGGTTCTTGGGCTTCTTCTGTTTCTTCTGCTTCTGCTTCTCCTGCTACTGCTTCTTCTGCTTCTCTTTCTGCTTCTCCTTATGCTTCTGCTTCTCCTTCTGCTCCTTCTCCTTCTTCTGTTTCTTCTTCTTCTTCTGCTTCTCCCGCTTCTGCTTCTTCTGCTTCTCCTGCTTGTCCTTCTCCTTCTGCTTCTCCTTCTCCTTCTTCTGCTGCTCTTTCTGCTTCTGCTTCTTCTGATTCTTCAACTTCTCCTTCTTCTTCTCCTTCTGTTTCTGCTTCTCTTTCTGCTTCTGCGTCTCCTTCTGCTTCACCTTCTGATGCTCCTTCTCCTTCTTCTGTTTCTCCCTCTGCTTCTGCTACTTATGCTTTTTCTTTTTCTTCTGCTTCTGCTTTTCCAGCTTCTGCTGCTTCTGCTTCTCCTTCTGCTTCAGGTTCTCCTTCTGGTTCTTGGGTTTCTTCTGTTTCTTCTGCTTCTGCTTCTCCTGCTACTGCTTCTTCTGCTTCTCTTTCTGCTTCTCCTTCTGCTTCTGCTTCTCCTTCTGCTCCTTCTCCTTCTTCTGTTTCTTCTTCTTCTTCTGCTTCTCCCGCTTCTGTTTCTTCTGCTTCTCCTGCTTGTCCTTCCCCTTCTGCTTCTCCTTCTCCTTCTTCTGCTCTTTCTGCTTCTGCTTCTGCTTCTTCTGATTCTCCAACTTCTCCTTCTTCTTCTCCTTCTGTTTCTGCTTCTCTATCTGCTTCTGCATCTCCTTCTGCTTCACCTTCTGCTGCTCCTTCTCCTTCTTCTGTTTCTCCCTCTGCTTCTGCTACTTATGCTTCTTCTTTTTCTTCTGCTTTTGCTTCTCCTGCTTCTGTTTCTTCTGCTTCTACTTCTCTTTCTGCTTCTGCTTCTCCTGCTTGTTTTTCTGCTTCTTCTGCTGCTTCTCCTTCTGCTGCTTCTTCTACTTCTCCTACTGCTTCTCTTTTTGCTTTTCCTTCTGCTTCTGCTTCTGCTTCTTCTGTTTCTCCTGCCTGAATTTCTGGTTCTACTTCTTCTGCTGCTTCTCCTTCTGCTTCTGCTTCTCCTTCTGCTTCTGTTTCTGCTTCTTCTGCTTCTTCTCTTTCGGCTTCTCCTGCTTCTGCATCTTGTGCTTCTCTTGCTTCTCTTTCTGCTTCTCATTCCGCTTCTGCTTCTCCTTCTGCTTCTGCTTCTCCTCCTTCTCCTTCTCCTACTTCTGCTTCTCCTTCATCTTCTGCTTCTTCTGCTTCTCCTGCTTCTCGTTCTGCATCTCCTTCTGCTTGTGCTTGTCCTTATGCTCTTTCTTCTGCTTCTTCTTCTCCTTCTGCTTCTGCCTCTGTTTCTCCTTCTCCTTCTCGTTCTCCTGCTTTTCTTTCTGCTTCTCCTTCTGCTTTTGCTGTAACTGCTACTGCTTCTGCTTCTTCTGTATCTTCTGCTTCTCCTTCTGCTTTTGATTCTTTCTGCTTCTGCTTCTCCTTCAGCTTGTCATTCTGCTTCTCCAGATTCTGCTTCTTCTGCTTCTCCTGATTCTCCTTCTGCTTCTCCTTCTGTTTCTCCTTCTCCTTCTCGTTCTTCTTCTTTTCCTTCTGCTTCTCCTTCTGCTTCTGCTGCAACTGCTACTGCTTCTGCTTCTTCTGTTTCTTCTGCTTCTCCTTCTGCTTTTGATTCTCTTTCTGCTTCTGCTTCTCCTTCAGCTTCTCATTCTGCTTCTCCAGATTCTGCTTCTTCTCCTTCTCCTGCTTCTCCTTCTGCTTCAGGTTCTGCTTCTGCTTCTTCGGATTCTTATGCTTCTGCTTCTCCTGCTTCTGCTTCTTCTGCTTCCCCTCTTTCTCTTTCTGCTTCTCCCTCTGTTTCTGCTTCTCCATCTGCTCCTGCTTCTTGTCCTTCTCCTGTTTTCTGCTTCTGCTTCTCCTGCTTCTGCTTCTTCTGCTTTTCCTGCTTCTCTTTTTGCTTCTCCTTCTGCTCCTTATCCTTCTTCTGGTTCTTCTTCTTCTGCTTCTCCCGCTTATGCTTCTTCTGCTTCTCCTGCTTCTCGTTCTTCTTCTCTTCATCGGCTTCTCTTTATATTTCTGCTTCTGCTTCTTCTGATTCTGCTTCTTCTCCTTCTTCTTCTCCTTCTGCTTCTGTTTCTTCTGCTTCTCCTGCTTCTCCTTCTGCATCTCCTTCTGCTTGTGCTTTTCCTTCTGCTTCTTCTTCTGCTTCTGCTTCTCCTTCTCCTTCTTCTGCTTCTCCGTCTGCTTCTGCTTCTTCTTCTTTTCCTGCTTCTCCTTCTGTTTCTCCTTCTCGTTCTTCTGCTATTCCTTCTGCTTCTCTTTCTGCTGCTGCATCTTCAGCTTCTTCTGCTACTGCTTCTGCTTCTTCTGTTTCTTCTGCTTCTCCTTCTGCTTTTGCTTCTCTTTCTGCTTCTGCTTCTCCTTCTGGTTCTCCTTCTTATTCTCCATATTGTTCTTCTTCTGCTTCTCTAGCTTCTCCTTCTGCTTCAGGTTCTCCTTTTGCTTCTTCGGCTTCTTCTGCTTCTATTTCTGCTTCTCTATTTGTTTCTACTTCTCTTTCTGCTTCTGCTTCTTCTCCTTCTGCATCTTCTTCTGCTTCTCCTTCTCCTCCTTCAGCTTCTCCTTCTGATTCTCCTTCTGCTTCTTCTTCTGCTGCTTTACCTGCTTCTCTTTCTGCTTCTCCTTCTGTTTCTCCTTCTGTTTCTCCTTCTCCTTCTTGTTCTTCTGCTTTTCCTTCTGCTTCTCGTTCTTCTTCTGCTACAACTGCTACTGCTTCTACTTCTTCTGTTTCTTCTGCTTCTCCTTCTGCTTTTGATTCTCTTTCTGCTTCTGCTTCTCCTACTGCTTCTCATTCTGCTTCTCCAGATTCTGCTTCTTCTGCTTCTCCTGCTTCTCCTTCTGCTTCAGGTTCTGCTTCTGCTTCTTCGGATTCTTATGCTTCTGCTTCTCCTGCTTCTGCTTCTTCTGCTTCCCCTACTTCTCTTTCTGCTTCTCCTTCTGTTTCTGCTTCTCCCTCTGCTTCTGCGTCTTCTCCTTCTCCTGTTTCTTCTGCTTCAGCTTCTCCTGTTTCTGCATCTCGTGCTTCTCCTTCTGCTGCTCTTTCTGCTTCTCCTGCTGCTTTTCTTTCTCCTGCTCCTTCTTCTGCTTCTCTTTCTGCTTCTCCTTCTGTTTCTCCTTCTCCTTCTCCTTCTCGTTCTTCTGCTTTTCCTTCTGCTTCTCCTTCTTCTTCTGCATCTTCTGCTTCTTCTGCTACTGCCTCTACTTCTTCTGTTTCTTCTGCTTCTCCTTCTGCTTCTCCTTCTGCTTTTGCTTCTCTTTCTGCTTCTGCTTCTCCTTCTGCTTCTCCAGATTCTGCTTCTTCTGCTTCTCCTGCTTCTCCTTCTGCTTCAGGTTCTGCTTCTGCTTCTTCGGCTTCTTCTGCTTCTGCTTCTCCTGCTGCTGCTTCTTCTGCTTCTCTTGCTTCTCTTTCTGCTTTTCCTTCTGTTTCTGCTTCTCCTTCTGCTTCTGCTTCTTCTCCTTCTGTTACTTCTGCTTCTGCTTCTCCTGCTTCTGCTTCTCCTGCTTCTCCTTCTGCTTTTCTTTCTGCTTCTCCTTCTCCTTATTCTGCTTCTCCGTCTGCTTCTGCTTCTCCTTCTGCTTCTGCTTCAATTTCTCCTTCTGCTGCTCATTCTGCTTCTACGTCTTCTGTTTCTTCTGCTTCTCCTGCTTCTGCTTCTCCTGCTTCTCCTACTTCTCGTGCTGCTTCTCCTACTGCGTCTCTTTCTGCTTCTGCTTATCCTTTTGCTTCTCCTACTCCTAATCCTTCTCTTTCGCCTTCTCCTTATTCTTCTTCTGCTTCTCCTGGTGCTTCTGCTTCTGCTTGTTCTACTATTTCTGTTTCTTCAAAATTCTGCTTCAGATTGTGCTTCTTCTGTTTCTCCTTCTGC
>NW_012288776.1:0-3337 GCF_000151885.1 Dipodomys ordii
CGGGACACAGCGGGAGACACAGCAGGACACAGTGGGGACACAGAGGGGTCTCAGCGCGGGACACAGCGGGTGACAAGCCCGGACACCATGGGACACAATGTGACACAGCAGTACACAGCGGGACACAGCGAGGGACACAGGGGGGGGCAGCAGGAGACAGAGAGAAGCCACAGCGGGACACAGCGGGGACACAGCTGGACACAGCGGGGTATTCAGCGGGACACAGCGGGGGACAGAGCAACGACACAGCGGGACACAGCGGGGACACAGGGGGACTCAGCAGGGTCACAGCGGGACACAGCGAGACACAGCAGGGACACAGCAGGGACACAGCAGGGACACAGCAGGGAACACAGCGGGACACAATGGGACACAGCAGGGGACACAGTAGGACACAGCGGGGGACACTGCGGGGGACAGACCGTGACACAACGGGAAACCCAGCGAGGACACTGCGGGACCCACCGGGACACAGTGTCGATACAGCGGGAACACAGCGGGACACAGCGGTGGACACGGTGAGGACACAGCGGGACACAGCGGGGGACGCAGCGGAACACAGTGGGGGACAGTGCGTGGGACACAGCGAGACACAGCGGGGACAAAGCTGGACACAGCGGGGTATACACAGCGGGACACAGCGGGGCTACAGGGGGACACAGCGGGACACTGAGGGTCACAGGAGGGATACAGCGGTACACAGCGGAACACAGCAGGACACAGCGGGGGACACAGCGGGACACAGTGTGGGACACAGCGAGGACACAGCGGGACACAGCGGGGGACACAGCGAGGACACAGCGGGAAACAGCGGGGGAAAAAGTGGGACACAGCGGAGACACAAAAGTGGACACAGCGGGACACAGCGGGGGACACAGCGGGGGACACAGCGGGACACACTGGGACACAGGAGTGAACACAGGGGGTACCAGCGCTAAACAGTGGGGACACAGCGGGACTCAGCGTGGAACACAGCAGTATACAGCAGGACACAGCGGGGACACAGCAGGGAAACAGCGGGGGACACAGCGGGGGACACAGCGGGAAACATAGGGTGCACAGAAGGGTACACAACGGGACACAGCGGGGAACACAGCGAGAACACAGCAGGACCCAGCGGGACACAGCGTCGATAGAGCAGGGACACAGTGCTACACAGCGGGGCCACAGCGGGACTCAGCGGGGACACGGCAGTACACAAGCGGGACACTGCGGGGACACAGCAGCGACACAGCGGGGGACACAGCGGACACAACAGGACACAGCGGGTGACACAGCGGGACACAGCGCGGGACACAGAGGGGTACACAGCGGGACACAGCGGGGAACACAGCGGGACACAGGGGGAGACAAAGCGGGACACAGCGTCGATACAGCGGGGACACAGCGGGACACAGCTGGGACACAGCGGGACTCAGCGGGCCAGAGCAGTACATAGGGGGACACAGCGAGGACACAGCAGGGACACAGCGGGGGATAAAACAGACACAGCGGGACACAGTGTCGGACACAGCGGGACACAAAGGAGGACACAGAGGGGTACACATCAGGACACAGCGGGGAACACAGCGAGGACCCAGCGGGACACAGCGGGACACAGCGTCGATTCAGCGGGGACACAGTGGGACACAGCAGGGTACACAGCTGAGGACCCAACGGGACACATCGGGGGACACAGCAAGGACACAGCGGAACACAGCGTGGGACACAGTGAGGACACAGCGGGACACAGCGGGACACAGCGGGGACACAGCAGTAGACACAGCAGGACCCAGTGGGGGACACAGGGGGACACAGAGGGGGACACAGGGAGGACAGAGCAAGACACAGCGGGGACACATCAGGGACTCACCGGGGGACACAGCTGGGGACAAACTGGGACACCACGGGTCACAGTGGGACACAGCGGGACACAGCGGGGACACTGCGGGAACATAGCGGGACACAGCGGAATACACAGCGGGACACAGCGGGGGACACAGCGAGGACACAGCGGGACACAGCGGGGGACAAAGCGGGATACACAGGGGGACACAGCGGGGACAGAGCGGGGACACAGCGGGTCACAGCAGGGACACAGCGGGACACAGCGGGACACAGCGGGGGACACAGCGGGACACAGCGGTTGACACAGCGAGGACACAGCGGGACACAGCGGGGGACACAGCGAGGACACAGCGGATGACACAGCGGGGGACACAGTGGAACACAGCGGGACACAGCTGGGGTCACAGGGGGCACACAGCGGGGACACAACGGGACTCAGTGGGGGACACAGTAGTACACAGCAGGACACAGCGGTACACAGCGGGGAACACAACGGGACAAAGAGGGGGACACAGAGGGGTACACAGCGGGACACAGCGGGGAACACAGCAAGGACACAACGGGACCCAGTGGGACACAGCGTCGATACAGCGGGGACACAGCAGGACACAGCGGGGACACAGCGGGACACAGCAGGTCACAGCATTCACACAGCGGGACATAGCGGGACACAGCGGGGGACACAGCGGAACACAGCGGGGGACACAGCGAGGACACAGGGGAAACAGCGGTGACCCTGCGGGGACACAGCAAGACACAGCATAGGACACAACGGGACACAGCGGGGGACACAGCGGGACACAGTGGGGGACAGAGCGTAGGACATAGCGAGACACAGCGGGGACAAAGCTGGACACAGCGGGATACACAGCGGGACACAGCGGGGACACAGCGGGGACACAGCGGGACACAGCATGTCCCAGCAGGGACACAGCGGAACACAGTGGGGGACACAGCGAGGACACAGCGTGACACAGCGGGGGACAAAGCGAGGACACAGTGGGGGACACAGCAAGGACACAGCGAAGGACACAGCGGGACACAGCGGGGGACACAGCGAGGACACAGCGTGACACAGTGGGGGACAAAGCGAGGACACAGTGGGGGACACAGGGGGACACAGCGAGGGACACAGCGGGGGACAGAGCAAGACACAGCGGGGACACATCAGGGACTCACCGGGGGACACAGCTGGGCACAAACTGGGACACCACGGGTCACAGTGGGACACAGCGGGACACAGCGGGGACACTGCGGGAACATAGCGGGACACAGCGGAATACACAGCGGGACACAGCGGGGGACACAGCGAGGACACAGCGGGACACAGCGGGGGACAAAGCGGGATACACAGGGGGACACAGCGGGGACAGAGCGGGGACACAGCGGGTCACAGCAGGACACAGCGGGACACAGCGGGACACAGCGGGGGACACAGCGGGACACAGCGGTTGACACAGCGAGGACACAGCGGGACACAGCGGGGACACAGCGAGGACACAGCGGATGA
>NW_012288777.1:0-2269 GCF_000151885.1 Dipodomys ordii
GCGGGACACAGCGGGGTACACGGTGAGGACACAGAGGGACACAGCAGGGGCCACAGCGGGGGACACAGCGGGACACAGTGGGGGACACAGGGGGGACACAGCGGGGACACAGCGGGACTCAGTGGGGGACACAGCAGTACTCAGCGGGACACAGCGGGACACAGCGGGGGACACAGTGGGACACAGAGTGGGACACAGAAGGGTACACAGCGGGACACAGCGGGGAACACAGCGAGGATACAGCGGGACCCAGCGGGACACAGCGTCGATACAGCGGGGACAAAGCGGGACACAGCGGGAACACACATGGGGACACAAAGGGGCACATCGGGGGACACAGTGAGGACACAGTGGAACACAGCGTGGGACACAGCGAGGACACAGCGGGACACAGCGGGACAGAGCGGGGACACAGCGGGGGACACAGTGGGACACAGAGTGCGACACAGAAGGGTACACAGCCGGACAAGGCGGGGAACACAGCGAGGGCACAGCAGGACCCAGCGGGACACAGCGTCGATACAGCGGGGACACAGCGGGACACAGCGGGTACACACCTGGGGACACAAAGGGACACATCGGGGGACACAGCGAGGACACAGCAGAATACAGCGGGGGACACAGCGAGGACACAGCTGGACACAGCGGGACATAGCGGGGACACAACAGAAGACACAGCGGGACACAGCGGGACACAGCGGGGGACACAGCGGGGGACACAGGGAGGACACAGCGGGTACACAGCGGGGACTCACCGGGGGACACAGCGGGGACAAAGCGGGACACCATGGGACACAGCGGGACACAGCGGTACACAGCGGAGACACTGCGGGAACATAGCGGGACATAGCAGGGTACACAGCAGGACACATAGGTTCACAGCAGGGGACAAAGCGGGAACACAGCGGGACACAGCGCGGGACACAGCGAGGACACAGTGGGACACAGCGGGACACAGCGTGGCACAAAGCGGGAGACAGCGGGGGACAAGGTGAAGACACAGAAGGACACAGCGGGACACAGCGTCGATACAGCGGGTACACAGCGGGACACAGCGGGTTATTCAGCTGGGGACACAAATGGACACATCTGGGGATACAGCGAGAACACAGCGGAACACAGCGTGGGACACAGCGAGGACACAGCGGGACATAGCGGAGAAACAGCGGGACACAACGGGGGACACAGCGGTACACAGCGGGACACATCGGGGCACACAGCGGGACACAGCAGTAGACACAGCGGGACACAGCGGAGTATACAGCGGGACACAGCGGGACACAGCAGAGGACACAGCGAGGACACTGCGGAACACAGTGGGACACAGCGGGGCAAAGCGTGAGACACAGCGGTGAACAGAGCGGGAGACAGCGGGGGACAAAGCGAAGACACAGCAGGACAAAGCAGGGACACAACGGGGACTCAGCGGGGGACACAGCGGGGCACACAGCGAGACAACACGGAACACAGTGGGACACAGCGGGAAACAGCGGTGACCCTGTGGGGACACAGCCTGACACAGCGGGGGACACAGCGGGACACAGCGGGGGACACAGTGGAACACAGTGGGGGACAGAGCGTGGACACAGCGGGATACAGCGGGACACTGGGGGACACAGCGGGGGACACAGCGGGGACACAGCGGTGACACAGCGGTGGACACAGCGAGGACACAGCGGGACCCAGCGGGACACATCGTTGATACAGCGAGGACACAGCGGGACACAGTGGGGTACACAGCTGGGGACACAACGGGACACAGCGGGGGACACAGCGAAGACACAGCGGAACACAGCGTGGGACACAGCGAGGACACAGGGGGACACACCGGTGGACACAGCGGGACACAGCGTGGGACACAGCGGGGGACAACAGGGGACAGAGAGTGCACACAGCGGGACACAGCGGGGGACACAGCGGGAGATAGCAAGGGACAGAGAGGGGACACAGCGGGACAAAGTGGGGTCACAGCTGGACACAGCGGGGGACACAGCGGGACACAGCAGGGACAGAGCGATGACACAGTGGGACACAGCGGGGACACAAGGGGGCTCAGCAGGGTCACAGCGGGACACAGCAGGATACAGCGTGACACAGCGAGACACAGCGGGGACACAGCAGGGACACAGTAGGGACAAAGCAGGGACACAGCGGGGGACACAGCGGGGACAGAGCGGGGGACACAGAGAGGACACAGCGGGACACAGCGGGACACAGAGTCGATACAGCGAGGACATAGCGGGACACAGCGGGGTACACAGCTGGGGAC
>NW_012288778.1:0-4174 GCF_000151885.1 Dipodomys ordii
ACAGCGGGAGATAGCAGGGGACAGAGAGGGGACACAGCGGGACAAAGCGGGGACACAGCTGGACACAGCGGGGGACACAGCGGGACAGAGCAGGGACAGAGCGACGACACAGTGGGACACAGCGGGGACAGATGAGGACTTAGCAGGGTCACAGCAGGACACAGCAGGATACAGCGTGACACAACGTGACACAGCGGGAACACAGCAGGGACACAGCAGGGATACAGCGGGCGACACAGTGGGACACAGTGGGGGACAGAGCGTGGGACACAGCGAGACACAGCGGGGACAAAGCTGGACACAGCGGGGTATACACAGCGGGACACAGCGTGGCCACAGGGGGGACACACCGAGACAGTGAGGGTCACAGGAAGGACACAGCGGGACTCAACAGGACACAGCGGGGGACACAGTGAGACACAGCGGGGGAAAAAGGGGGGACACAGCGGGGACACAGCGGGACTCAGCGGGGAACACAGCAGTACACAGCAGGACACAGCGGGACACAGCGGGACACAGCGGGGGACACAGCGGAACACAGTGGGGGACAGAGCGTGGGACACAGCGAGACACAGCGGGGACAAACCTGGACACAGCGTTGTATACACAGCTGGACACAGTGGGGCCACAGCGGGGACACTGAGGGTCACTGCAGTGAAACAGCGGGATTCAGCGCGACACAGTAGGACACAGCAGGGGACACAACGGGACACAGCGGGGGACACAGATAGGACACAGTGGGACACAGCGTGGGACACAGTGAGGACAGAGCGGGACACAGCGGGGGACACAGCGGAGAACACAGCGGGACAAAGTGGGACACAGCGGGGGACACAGGGGGGACACAGAGGGACACAGCGGGGACACAGCAGGACTCAGCGGGGGACACAGCAGTACACAGCAGGACACAGCGGGGACACAGCAGGGACACAGCGGGGGACACAGCGGGACACAGCGGGACACAGTGGGGGACACAGCGGACACACAGGGGGACACAATGAGGGGTACACATCGGGACACAGCGGGGAACATAGCGAGCACAGCGGGACCCAGCGGAACACAGCGTCGATACAGCGGGGACACATCGGGACACAGCGGGGACACAGCGGGACTCAGCGGGGCCACAGCAGTACATAGCGGGACACAACGAGGACATAGCAGGGACTCAGCGGGGGATACAACGTACACAGCAGGACACAGTGTGGGACACAGCGGGACACAGAGGGGGACACAGAGGGGTACACAGCAGGACACAGCGGGGAACACAGCGAGGACAGAGGGGGATACAGCGGGACACAGTGTCGATTCAGCGGGGACACAGCGGGACACAGCAGGGTACACAGCTGAGGACCCAACGGGACACATCGGGGGACACAGCGAGGACACAGCGGAACACAGCGTGGGACACAGTGAGGACACAGCGGGACACAGCGGGACACAGCGGGGACACAGCAGTAGACACAGCGGGACCCGGTGGGGGACCAAGCGGGACACAGCGGGGGACACAGGGAGGACAGAGCAATACACAGTGGGGACACATCGGGGACTCACCGGGGGACACAGCTGGGGACAAACTGGTACACCACGGGTCACAGTGGGACACAGCGGGACAAGGCGGGGACACTGCGGGAACATAGCGGGACACAGCGGAATACACAGCGGGACACAGCGGAGGACACAGCGAGGTCAAAGCGGGACACAGCGGGGGACACAGCGGGGGACATAGCGGGACACCACGGAACACAGCGGGACACAGCGGGAAACAACGGTGACCCTGCGGGGACACAGCGGGACACAGCGGGGCACACAGCCGGACACAGCAGGGGACACAGCGGAACACAGTGTGGAAGAGAGTGTGGGACACAGCGAGACATAGCGGGGACAAAGCTGGACACAGCGGGATACACAGGGGGACACAACGGGGACACAGCAGGGACACAACGGGACACAGCGGGACACTGCTGGGGTCACAGGGGGCACACAGCGGGGACACAGCGGGACTCAGTGGGGGACACAGCAGTACACAGCAGGACACAGAGGGACACAGCGGGACACAGCAGGGAACACAGCGGGACAAAGAGGGGGACACAGAGGGGTACACAGCGGGACACAGCGGGGAACACAGCAAGGACACAACGGGACCCAGTGGGACACAGCGTCGATACAGCGGGGACACAGCGGGACACAGTGGGGACACAGCGGGACACAGCAGGTCACAGCATTCACACAGCGGGACATAGCGGGACACAGCGGGGGACACAGCGGAACACAGCGGGGGACACAGCGAGGACACAGGGGAAACAGCGGTGACCCTGCGGGGACACAGCAAGACACAGCGTAGGACACAACGGGACACAGCGGGGGACACAGCGGGACACAGTGGGGGACAGAGCGTAGGACATAGCGAGACACAGCGGGGACAAAGCTGGACACAGCGGGATACACAGCGGGTCACAGCGGGGACACAGCGGGGACACAGCGTGTCCCAGCAGGGACACAGCGGAACACAGCGGGACACAGCGGGGGACAAAGCGGAACACAGCGGGACAAGCGGGGGACACAGCGGGACATAGAGGGGAACACAGCGAGGACACAGCGGGACACAGCGGGGGACACAGCGAGGACACAGCGGGGGACACAGCGGGGGACATATCGGATCACAGCGGGACACAGCTGGGGACACAGGTGGGACACCGCAGGGACACAGCGGGACTCAACGGAGGACACAGCAGTTCCCAGAGGGACACAGCGGGACACAGCGGGACACAGCGGGGGACACAGCGGGACACAGAGGAGGACACAGAAGGGTTCACAGCGGGACACAGCAGGGAACACAGCGAAGGACACAGCGTCGATACAGCGGGGACACAGCGGGACACAGCGGGTACACACCTGGGGACACAAAGGGACACATCGGGGTCACAGCGAGGACACAGCAGAATACAGCGGGGGACACAACGGGGTCACAGCTGGACACAGCGGGACACAGCGGGACACAGCGGGGACACAGCAGTAGACACAGCAGGACACAGCGGTGGACACAGCGGGACACAGCAGGGGACACAGGGAAGACACAGCGGGGTATACACAGCGGGACACAGCGGGGCCACAGGGGGGACGCACCGAGACAGTGAGGGTCACAGGAGGGACACAGCGGGACTCAGCAGGACACAGCGGGGGACACAGTGGGACACAGCGGGGGACACAGCGGGGACACAGTGGGACACAGCGAGGGCACAGCGGGACTCAGCGGGGAACACAGCAGTACACAGCAGGACACAGCGGGGACACAGCAGGGACACAGCGGGGGACACAGTGGGACACAGTGGGGGACACAGCTGGTCACATAGGGGGACACAGAGGGGAACACAGCGGGACACAGCGGGGAACACAGCGAGGACACAGCGGGACCCAGCGGGACACAGCGTCAATACAGCGGGGACACAGCGCGACACAGCGGGGACACAGCGGGACTCAGCGGGGACACAGCAGTACACAGCGGGACACAGCTGGGACACAGCAGGGACACAGCGGGGGACACAGCGGAACACAGTGGGGGACAGAGCATGGGACACAGCGAGACACAACGGGGACAAAGCTGGACACAGCTGGGGACACAACGGGACACAGCAGAGGACATAGCGAGGACACTGCGGAACACAGTGGGACACAGCGGGGCAAAGCGTGAGACACAGCGGGGAACAGAGCGGGAGACAGCGGGGGACATAGTGAGGACACAGCAGGACAAAGCGGTTACATAGCGGGGACTCAGCGGGGGACACAGCGGGGCACACAGCGGGACAACACGGAACACAGTGGGACACAGCGGGAAACAGCGGTGACCTTGTGGGGACACAGCGGGACACAGCGGGGGACACAGCGGGACACAGCGGGGGACACAGCGAGGACACAGCAGGACACCGCGGGGGACACAGCGAGAACACAGCGGGACACAGGGGGGGGAAACAGCGGGACACAATGGGGACACAGAAGTGGACACAACGGGACACAGCGGGGGACAAGGCGGGACACAGTGGGGGACACAGCGGGGGACACAGCGGGACACAGCGGGGGACACAGGGGGGACACAGCGGGACATAGCTGGGACACAGCGGGACTCAGCGGGGGAAGCAGCAGTACACAGCGGGACACAGCGGGACACAGCGGGACACAG
>NW_012288779.1:0-11242 GCF_000151885.1 Dipodomys ordii
ACAGCGGGGGACACAGGGAGGACAGAGCAATACACAATGTGTGGACACATCAGGGACTCACCGGGGGACACAGCTGGGGACAAACTGGTACACCACGGGTCACAGTGGGACACAGCGGGACACAGCGGGGACACTGCGGGAACATAGCGGGACACAGCGGAATACACAGCGGGACACAGCGGGGGACACAGCGAGGACACAGCGGGACACAGCGGGGGACACAGCGGGGGACATAGCGGGACACCACGGAACACAGCGGGACACAGCGGGAAACAACGGTGACCCTGCGGGGACACAGCGGGACACAGCGGGGGACACAGCCGGACACAGCAGGGGAAACAGTGGAACACAGTGTGGGACAGAGTGTGGGACACAGCGAGACATAGCGGGGACAAAGCTGGACACAGCGGGATACACAGGGGGACACAGCGGGGACACAGCAGGGACACAGCGGGACACAGCGGGACACAGCTGGGGTCACAGGGGGCACACAGCAGGGACACAGCGGGACTCAGAGGGGGACACAGCAGTACACAGCAGGACACAGAGGGACACAGCGGGACACAGTGGGGAACACAGCGGGACACAGAGGGGGACACAGAGGGGTACACAGCGGGACACAGCGGGGAACACAGCAAGGACACAACGGGACCCAGTGGGACACAGCGTCGATACAGCGGGTACACAGCGGGACACAGCGGGGACACAGCGGGACACAGCAGGTCACAGCATTCACACAGCTGGACATAGCGGGACACAGCGGGGGACACAGCGAGGACACAGGGGAAACAGCGGTGACCCTGCGGGGACACAGCAAGACACAGCGTAGGACACAACGGGACACAGCGGGGGACACAGCGGGACACAGTAGGGGACAGAGCGTAGGACATAGCGAGACACAGTGGGGACAAAGCTGGACACAGCGGGGACACAGCGGGACACAGCGTGTCCCAGCAGGGACACAGCGGAACACAGCGGGACACAGCAGGGGACACAGCGGGACACAGCAGGGGACACAGCGAGGACACAGCGGGACACAGCGGGGGACACAGCGAGGACACAGCGGGACACAGCGGGGGACACAGCGGGGGACACAGCGGATCACAGTGGGACACAGCGGGGGACACAGGAGGGACACCGCAGGGACACAGCGGGACTCAGCGGAGGACACAGCAGTTCCCAGAGGGACACAGCGGGACACAGCGGGACACAGCGGGGGACACTGCGGGACATATTGGGACACAGAGGGGACACAGCGGGACTCAGCGGGGCACACAGCAGTACACAGCGGGACACAGCGTCGACACAGCGGGAAACAGCAGGACACACGTGGGACACAGGGAGGACACAGCGGGACACAGCGGAGACACAGTGGGGAATCACAGGGGGACACAGCGCACGACAAAGCGGGGCACCAAAGGACACAGCGGGACACAGTGGTGGACAAGGGGGAGACAGAGCGGGAACATAGCAGGACACAGCGGGGTACACAGCGGGACACAGCGGGGACACAGCGGAACACAGCGGGGGACACAGCGAGGACGCATTGGGACACAACGGGGACATAGCGGGACACATCGGGGGACACAGCGAGGACACAGCGGGAAACAGCGGGACACAATGGGGGACACAGCAAGGACACAGCGGGACACAGCGGGGCAAACAGCGGGACACAGCAGAGTACACAGCGGGACCAAGCGAGACACAGCGTCGATACAGCGGGGACAAAGCGGGACACAGTGGAGTGCACAGCTGGGGACACAAAGGGACACAGTTGGGGACACAGCGGGACACAGTGGGACACAGCGGAAACAAAGCGTGAGACACAGTGGGGGACAGAGCGGGAGACAGCGGGGGACACAGCGAGGCCACAGGGGGACATAGCGGGGACACAGCCGCGACTCAGCGGGGGACACAGCGGGGAACAAAGCGGGACACCACGGAACACACCGGGACACAGCGGGAAACAGCGCTGACCCTGCGGGGACACAGCAGGACAAAGCGGGGTACACAGTGGGACTCAGCGGGGGACACAGCGGAAAACAGTGGGGGACAGAGCGTGGGACACAGCCAGTCACAGCGGGTACAAAGCTGGACACAGCGGGGAACACAGCGGGACACAGCGGGGACACAGTCGGGACACAATTGGACACAGCGTCTATACAGCGGGGACACAGCGGGACACAGCGGGGTACACAGCTGGGGACACAACGGGAAACAGCGCGGGACACAGCGAGGACACAGGAGAACACAGCGTGGGAAACAGCAAGGACACAGCGGGACACAGCGCGGACACAGCAGGGACACAGCCGGCACACAGCGGAGGACACAGCGGGACACAACGGGACACAGCGTGGGACACAGCATGACACATCGGGGACACAGAGGGGACTCAGCGCGGGACACAGCGGGTGACAAGGCTGGACACCACGGGACACAGTGTGACACAGCGGGACACAGCGGGGTACACAGCGGGGGACACAACGGGAAAAAGCGCGGGACACAGCGAGGACACAGCGGAACACAGCGTGGGACACAGCAAGGACACAGTGGGACACAGCGCAGACACAGCAGGGACACAGCCGGCACACAGCGGAGGACACAGCGGGACACAACGGGACACAGCGGGGGACACAGCAGGACACAGAGGGGACACAGAGGGGACTCAGCGCGGGACACAGCGGGTGACAAGGCCGGACACCACGGGACACAGTGTAACACAGCGGGACACAGCGGGACACAGCGGGGGACACAGGGGGGGACAGCAGGGGACAGAGAGGGGACACAGCGGGACACAGAGGGGATACAGCTGGACACAGCGGGGTACTCAGCGGGACAAAGCGGGCGCACAGCGTGGACAAGCGGGAAACAGCGGGACACAGCGGGACACAGCGGGGGACACAGCGGAACACAGCTGGGTACACAGCGGGACACAGCGGGGACACAGCGGGACACAGCGGGGACATAGCGGGGACACAGCGGGGACACAGTGGGGGACACAGCGAGGACACAGCGGGACCCAGCGGGACACAGCGTCGATACAGCGAGGACACAGCGGGACACAGCGGGGGACACAGCGAGGACACAGCAGGACACAGCGGGGGACACAGCAAAGACACAGCGAAACACAGCGTGGGACATAGCGAGGACACAGGGGGACACACCGGGACACTGCGGGGGACACAGCGGGGGACAACAGGGGACAGAGAGTGGACACAGCGGGACACAGCGGGGGACACAGCAGGAGATAGCAGGGGACAGAGCGGGGACACAGCGGGACAAAGCGGGGACACAGCTGGACACAGCGGGGGACACAGCGGGACACAGCAGGGACAGAGCGATGACACAGTGGGACACAGCGGGGACACAGGGGGACTCAGCAGGGTCACAGCGGAACACAGCAGGATACAGCGTGACACAGCGGGGACACAACAGGGACACAGCAGGGACACAGCGGGGGACACAGCGGGACACAATGGGACACAGCGGGGGACACAGCAGGACACAGCGGGGGACACAGCGGGGGACACAGCGGGACACAACGGGGAACACAGCGAGGACCCAGCGGGACCCAGTGGGACACAGTGTCGATACAGCGGGGACACAGCGGGACACAGCGGGGGACACAGCGAGGACACAGTGGGACACAGCGGGGGATATTGCGGAACACAGTGGGGGACAGAGCATGGGACACAGCGAGACACAGCGGGGACAAAGCTGGACACAGCGGGGTATACACAGCGGGACACAGCGGGGCCACAGGGGGACACACCGAGACAGTGAGGGTCACAGGAGGGACACAGCGGGACTAAACAGGACACAGCAGGGGACACAATGGGACACAGCGGGGGACAAAGGGGGGACACAGCGGGGACACAGCGGGGGACAGAGCAGGGACACATCGGGACTCAGCGGGGAACACAGCAGTACACAGCAGGACACAGCGGGGACATAGCAGGGACACAGCGGGGGACACAGCGTGACACAGTGGGGGACACAGCGGGTCACATAGGGGGACACAGAGGGGTACACAGCGGGACACAGCGGGAAACACAGCGAGGACCCAGCGGGACACAGCGGGACACAGCGTCAATACAGCGGGGACACAGCGCGACACAGCAGGGACACAACGGGACTCAGCGGGGACACAGCAGTACACAGCGGGACACAGCGGGGACACAGCAGGGACACAGCGGGGGACACAGTAGAACACAGTGGGGGACAGAGCATGGGACACAGCGAGGACACAGCGGGACACAGCGGGGGAAAAAGTGGGACACAGCAGTGGACACAGCGGGACACAGCGGGGGACACAGCGGGACACAGTGAGGGACAAAGCAGTACACAGCGGGACACAGTGGGACAGAGCGGGGCAAAGCGTGAGACCCAGCTGGGGACACAGCGGGACACAGTGGGACACAGTGGGACACAGCGGAAACAAAGCGTGAGACACAGTGGGGGACAGAGCGGGAGACAGCTTGGGACACAGCGAGGCCACAGCGGGACATAGCGGGGACACAGCGGCGACACAACGGGACACAGCGGCGACTCAGCGGGGGACACAGCGGGGAACAAAGCGGGACACCACGGAACACAGCGGGACACAGCGGGAAACAGCGCTGACCCTGCGGGGACACAGCGGGACAAAGCGGGGTACACAGTGGGACACAGTGGGGGACACAGCGGAACACAGTGGGGGACAGAGCGTGGGAAACAGCAAGACACAGTGGGTACAAAGCTGGACACAGCGGGGTACACAGCGGGACACAGCGGGGACACAGCCGGGACACAGCTGGACACAGCGTCTATACAGCGGGGACACAGCGGGACACAGCGGGGTACACAGCTGGGGACACACCGGGAAACAGCGCGGGACACAGCGAGGACACAGCGGAACACAGCGTGGGACACAGCAAGGACACAGCGGGACACAGCGCGGACACAGCAGGGACACAGCCGGCACACAGCGGAAGACACAGCGGGACACAACGGGACACAGCGGGGGACACAGCAGGACACAGCGGGGACACAGAGGGGACTCAGTGCAGGACACAGCAGGTGACAAGGCCGGACATTCATGGGACACAGTGTGACACAGCAGGACACAGCGGGACACAGCGAGGGACACAGGGGGGACAGCAGGAGACAGAGAGAAGCCACAGCGGGACACAGCGGGGACACAGCTGGACACAGCGGGGTATTCAGCGGGACACAGCGGGGGACAGAGCAACGACACAGCGGGACACAGCGGGGACACAGGGGGACTCAGCAGGGTCACAGCGGGACACAGCGAGACACAGCGGGGACACAGCAGGGACACAGCAGGGACACAGCGGGGAACACAGCGGGACACAATGGGACACAGCAGGGGACACAGTAGGACACAGCGGGGGACACTGCGGGGGACAGACCGGGACACAACGGGGAACACAGCGAGGACACTGCGGGACCCACCGGGACACAGTGTCGATACAGCGGGAACACAGCGGGACACAGCGGTGGACACGGTGAGGACACAGCGGGACACAGCGGGGGACGCAGCGGAACACAGTGGGGGACAGTGCGTGGGACACAGCGAGACACAGCGGGGACAAAGCTGGACACAGCGGGGTATACACAGCGGGACACAGCGGGGCTACAGGGGGACACAGCGGGACACTGAGGGTCACAGGAGGGATACAGCGGTACACAGCGGAACACAGCAGGACACAGCGGGGGACACAGCGGGACACAGTGTGGGACACAGCGAGGACACAGCGGGACACATCGGGGGACACAGCGAGGACACAGCGGGAAACAGCGGGGGAAAAAGTGGGACACAGCGGAGACACAAAAGTGGACACAGCGGGACACAGCGGGGGACACAGCGGGGGACACAGCGGGACACACTGGGACACAGGAGTGAATACAGGGGGTACCAGCGCTAAACAGTGGGGACACAGCGGGACTCAGCGTGGAACACAGCAGTATACAGCAGGACACAGCGGGAACACAGCAGGGAAACAGCGGGGGACACAGCGGGAAACATAGGGGGCACAGAAGGGTACACAACGGGACACAGCGGGGAACACAGCGAGAACACAGCAGGACCCAGCGGGACACAGCGTCGATAGAGCAGGGACACAGCGCTACACAGCGGGGCCACTGCGGGACTCAGCGGGGACACGGCAGTACACAGCAGGACACAGTGGGGACAAAGCAGCGACACAGCGGGGGACACAGCGGACACAACGGGAAACAGCGGGTGACACAGCGGGACACAGCGCGGGACACAGAGGGGTACACAGCGGGACACAGCGGGGAACACAGCGGGACACAGGGGGAGACACAGCGGGACACAGCGTCGATACAGCGGGGACACAGCGGGACACAGCTGGGACACAGCGGGACTCAGCGGGGCCAGAGCAGTACATAGGGGGACACAGCGGGGACACAGCAGGGACACAGCGGGGGATACAACGGACACAGCGGGACACAGTGTCGGACACAGCGGGACACAAAGGAGGACACAGAGGGGTACACATCAGGACACAGCGGGGAACACAGCGAGGACCCAGCGGGACCCAGCGGGACACAGCGTCGATTCAGCGGGGACACAGTGGGACACAGCAGGGTACACAGCTGAGGACCCAACGGAACACATCGGGGGACACAGCAAGGACACAGCGGAACACAGCGTGGGACACAGTGAGGACACAGCGGGACACAGCGGGACACAGCGGGGACACAGCAGTAGACACAGCAGGACCCAGTGGTGGACACAGGGGGACACAGAGGGGGACACAGGGAGGACAGAGCAAGACACAGCGGGGACACATCAGGGACTCACCGGGGGACACAGCTGGGGACAAACTGGGACACCACGGGTCACAGTGGGACACAGCGGGACACAGCGGGGACACTGCGGGAACATAGCGGGACACAGCGGAATACACAGCGGGACACAGCGGGGGACACAGCGAGGACACAGCGGGACACAGCGGGGGACAAAGCGGGATACACAGGGGGACACAGCGGGGACACAGCGGGGACACAGCGGGTCACAGCAGGGACACAGCGGGACACAGCGGGACACAGCGGGGGACACAGCGGGACACAGCGGTTGACACAGTGAGGACACAGCGGGACACAGCGGGACACAGCGAGGACACAGCGGATGACACAGCGGGGGACACAGCGGAACACAGCGGGACACAGCTGGGGTCACAGGGGGCACACAGCGGGGACACAACGGGACTCAGCGGGGGACACAGCAGTACACAGCAGGACACAGTGGGACACAGCGGGGAACACAGCGGGACAAAGAGGGGGAAACAGAGGGGTACACAGCGGGACACAGCGGGGAACACAGCAAGGACACAAAGGGACCCAGTGGGACACAGCGTCGATACAGCGGGGACACAGCGGGACACAGCGGGGACACAGCGGGACACAGCAGGTCACAGCATTCACACAGCGGGACATAGCGGGACACAGCGGGGGACACAGCGGAACACAGCGGGGGACACAGCGAGGACACAGGGGAAACAGCGGTGACCCTGCGGGGACACAGAAAGACACAGCGTAGGACACAACGGGACACAGCGGGGGACACAGCGGGACACAGTGGAGGACAGAGCGTAGGACATAGCGAGACACAGCGGGGACAAAGCTGGAAACAGCGGGATACACAGCGGGACACAGCGGGGACACAGCGGGGACACAGCGGGACACAGCGTGTCCCAGCAGGGAAACAGCGGAACACAGTGGGGGACACAGCGAGGACACAGCATGACACAGCGGGGTACAAAGCGAGGACACAGTGGGGGACACAGCGAGGACACAGCGAAGGACACAGCGGGAAACAGCGGGGGACACAGCGAGGACACAGCGTGACACAGTGGGGGACAAAGCGAGGACACAGTGGGGGACACAGCGAGGACACAGAGAGGGACACAGCGGGGGACACAGCGGATCACAGGGGGACACAGCGGGGGACACAGGGGTGACACCGCAGGGACACAGCGGGACTCAGTGGAGGACACAGCAGTTCCCAGAGGGACACAGCGGGACACAGCGGGACACAGCGGGGGACACAGTGGGACACAGAGGGGTACACAGAAGGGTACACAGCCGGACAAGGCGGGGAACACAGCGAGGACACAGCAGGACCCAGCGGGACACAGCGTCGATACAGCGGGGACACAGCGGGACACAGCGGGTACACACCTGGGGACACAAAGGGACACATCGGGGGACACAGCGAGGACACAGCAGAACACAGCGGGGGACACAGCGAGGACACAGCTGGACACAGCGGGACACAGCGGGACACAGCGGGGACACAACAGAAGACACAGCGGGACACAGCGGGGGACACAGCGGGACACAGCAGGGGCACAGGGAGGACACAGCGGGGACACAGCGGGGACTCACCGGGGGACACAGCGGGGACAAAGCGGGACACCATGGGACACAGCGGGACACAGCGGTACACAGCGGAGACACTGCGGGAACATAGCGGGACATAGCAGGGTACACAGCAGGACACATAGGTTCACAGCAGGGGACAAAGCGGGAACACAGCGGGACACAGCGCGGGACACAGCAAGGACACAGTGGGACACAGCGGGACACAGCGTGGCACAAAGCGGGAGACAGCGGGGGACAAGGTGAAGACACAGAAGGACACAGCGGAACACAGCGTCGATACAGCGGGTACACAGCGGGACACAGCAGGTTATTCAGCTGGGGACACAAATGGACACATCTGGGGATACAGCGAGAACACAGCGGAACACAGCGTAGGACACAGCGAGGACACAGCGGGACATAGCGGAGAAACAGCGGGACACAACGGGGGACACAGCGGGACACAGCGGGACACATCGGGGCACACAGCGGGACACAGCAGTAGACACAGCGCGACACAGCGGGGTATACAGTGGGACACAGCGGGACACAGCAGAGGACACAGCGAGGACACTGCGGAGCACAGTGGGACCCAGCGGGGCAAAGCGTGAGACACAGCGGTGAACAGAGCGGGAGACAGCGGGGGACACAGAGAGGACACAGCAGGACAAAGCAGGGACACAACGGGGACTCAGCGGGGGACACAGCGGGGCACACAGCGAGACAACACGGAACACAGTGGGACACAGCGGGAAACAGCGGTGACCCTGTGGGGACACAGCGGGACACAGCGGGGGACACAGCGGGACACAGCGGGGGACACAGTGGAACACAGTGGGGGACAGAGCGTGGACACAGCGGGATACAGCGGGACACAGCGGGACACAGCGGGGGACACAGCGGGGACACAGCGGTGACACAGCGGTGGACACAGCGAGGACACAGCGGGACCCAGCGGGACACATCGTTGATACAGCGAGGACACAGCGGGACACAGTGGGGTACACAGCTGGGGACACAACGGGACACAGCGGGAGACACAGCGAAGACACAGCGGAACACAGCGTGGGACACAGCGAGGACACAGGGGGAAACACCGGTGGACACAGCGGGACACAGCGTGGGACACAGCGGGGGACAACAGGGGACAGAGAGTGCACACAGCGGGACACAGCGGGGGACACAGCGGGAGATAGCAAGGGACAGAGAGGGGACACAGCGGGACAAAGTGGGGTCACAGCTGGACACAGCGGGGGACACAGCGGGACACAGCAGGGACAGAGCGACGACACAGTGGGACACAGCGGGGACACAAGGGGACTCAGCAGGGTCACAGCGGGACACAGCAGGATACAGCGTGACACAGCGAGACACAGCGGGGACACAGCAGGGACACAGTAGGGACACAGCAGGGACACAGCGGGGGACACAGCGGGGACACAGCGGGGGACACAGCGAGGACACAGCGGGACCCAGCGGGACACAGCGTCGATACAGCGAGGACATAGCGGGACACAGTGGGGTACACAGCTGGGGACACAATGGGACACAGCGGGGGACACAGCGAAGACAAAGCGGAACACAGCGTGGGACACAGCGAGGACACAGGGGGACACACCGGTGGACACAGCGGGACACAGCAGGGGACACAGCGGGGGACAATAGGGGACAGAGAGTGGACACAGCGGGACACAGCGGTGGACACAGCGGGAGATAGCAGGGGACAGAGAGGGGACACAGCGGGACAAAGCGGGGACACAGCTGGACACAGCGGGGGACACAGCGGGACACAGCAGGGACAGAGCGACGACACAGTGGGACACAGCGGGGGCACAGGGGGACTCAGCAGGGTCACAGCGGGACACAGCAGGATACAGCGAGACACAATGAGACACAGCGGGGACACAGCAGGGACACAGCAGGGACACAGCGGGGGACACAGCGGGACACAATGGGACACAGCGGGGGACAGAGCAGGACACAGCGGGGGACACAGCGGGGGACAGAGCGGGACACAACGGGGAAAACAGTGAGGACACAGCGGGACCCAGCGGGACACAGTGTTTATACAGCAGGGACACAGCGGGACACAGCAGGGGACACAGCGAGGAAACAGCGGGACACAGCAGGGGACACAGCGGAACACAGTGGGGGACAGAGCGTGGGACACAGCGAGACAGAGCGGGGACAAAGCTGGACACAGCGGGGTATACACAGCGGGACACAGCGGGCCACAGGGGGGGCACACCGAGACAGTGAGGGTCACAGGAAGGACACAGTGGGACTCAACAGGACACAGCGGGGGACACAGTGAGACACAGCGGGGGACAAAGGGGGGACACAGCGGGACACAGCGGGGACACAGCGGGACTCAGCGGGGAACACAGCAGTACACAGCAGGACACAGTGGGACACAGTGGGACACAGCGGGGGACACAGCGGAACACAGTGGGGGACAGAGCGTGGGACACAGCGATACACAGCGGGGACAAACCTGGACACAGTGGTGTATACACAGCTGGACACAGTGGGGCCACAGAGGGGACACTGAGGGTCACCGCAGGGAAACAGCGGGACTCAGCGCGACACAGCAGGACACAGCAGGGGACACAATGGGACACAGCGGGAGACACAGCGAGGACACAGTGGGACACAGCGTGGGACACAGCGAGGACACAGCGGGACACAGCGGGGGACACAGCGGGGAACACAGCGGGACACAGTGGGACACAGCTGGGGACACAGGGGGTACACAGAGGGACACAGCGGGGACACAGCAGGACTCAGCGGGGGGCACAGCAGTACACAGCAGACACAGCGGGGACACAGCAGTGACACAGCGGGGGACATA
>NW_012288780.1:0-1865 GCF_000151885.1 Dipodomys ordii
TGGGACACAGCGGGATACACAGCGGGTCACAGCGGGGACACAGCGGGGACACAGCGTGTCCCAGCAGGGACACAGCGGAACACAGCGGGACACAGCGGGGGACACAGCGGAACACAGCGGGACAAGCGGGGGACACAGCGGGACACAGCGGGGAACACAGCGAGGACACAGCGGGACACAGCGGGGGACACAGCGAGGACACAGCGGATGACACAGCGGGGGACACAGCGGAACACAGCGGGACACAGCTGGGGACACAGGTGGGACACCGCAGGGACACAGCGGGACTCAGCGGAGGACACAGCAGTTCCCAGAGGGACATAGCGGGACACAGCGGGACACAGCGGGGGACACAGCAGAACACAGAGGGGGACACAGAAGGGTACACAGCGGGACACAGCGGGGAACACAGCGAGGACACAGCAGGACCCAGCGGGACACAGAATCGATACAGCGGGGACACAGCGGGACACAGCGGGTACACACCTGGGGACACAATGGGACACATCGGGGGACACAGCAAGGACACAGCAGAATACAGCGGAGGACACAGCGAGGACACAGCTAGACACAGTGGGACACAGCGGGACACAGCGGGGACAAACAGTAGACACAGCGGGACACAGCGGGGGACACAGCGGGACACAGCAGGGGACACAGGGAGGACACAACGGGACACAGCGGGGACACAGCGGGGACTAACCGGGGGACACAGCGGGGGACAAAGCGGGACACCATGGGACACAGCGTGACACAGCGGTACACAGCTGGGACAGTGCGGGAACATAGCGGGACACAGCAGGGTACACAGCAGGACACATAGGGACACAGCAGGGGACAAAGCAGGAACACAGCGGGACACAGCGCGGGACACAGCGAGGACACAGTGGGACACAGCGGGACACAGCGTGGGACAAAGCCGAGACAGCGGGGGACACGGTGAGGACACAGCAGGACACAGCGGGACACAGCGTCGATACAGCGGGTACACAGCGGGACACAGCGGGTTACACAGCTGGGGACACAAAGGGACACATCTGGGGATACAGCGAGAACACAGCGGAACACAGCGTGGGACACAGCGAGGACACAGCGGAGGAACAGCGGGACACAACGGGGGACACAACGGGACACAGCGGGACACATCGGGGCACACAGCGGGACACAGCAGTAGACACAGCGGGACACAGCGGGGTATACAGCGGGACACAGCGGGACACAGCGGGGACACAGCGGGACTCAGCGGGGGACACAGCGGGACACAGAGGGGGACACAAAGGGGGACCCAGGGAGGACACAGCTGGACACAGCGGGGACACAGCGTGGACTCACCGGGGAACAAAGCGGGGGACAAAGAGGGACAGCAAGGGACACAGCAGGACACAGCGGGGACACTGCGGGAACATAGCAGGACACAGCAGGCTACACAGCGGGACACAGCAGAGGACACAGTGGGATACAGCGGGGGACACAGCGAGGACACAGCGGGACACAGCAGGGGGCAAAGAGGGACACAGCGGGGACACAGCAGTGGACACAACGGGACACAGCGGGGACACAGCGGGACACAGCGGGGGACACAGCGGGGGACACAGCGGGACACAGCGGGGGACACTGCTGAACACAGCGGGGACACAGCGGGACACACCGGGACACAGCGGGAAACACAGGGGGGACACAGCGGGACACAGCGGAGGACACAGCAAGGACACATTGGGACACAGAGGGGACACAGCGGGACTCAGAGGGGCACACAGCAGTACACAGCGGGACACAGCGCGACACAGAGGGGAAACAGCAGGGACACACGGGGGACACAGGGAGGACACAGCGGGACACAGCGGAGACACAGCGGGGACTCACTG
>NW_012288781.1:0-8911 GCF_000151885.1 Dipodomys ordii
ATGGTAGCTAATATCTTTAATACCAGAAAATTGGGAGGTAAAAGAAAATGGACCAGGCAGAACTCAAAGTCAGTCCAACTTAATGTAAGTAGAACCTATGTTATTTGTGGGTATGGATAGGAAAACTATGGAATGGATGATGCACTGTATTCACGATTGGTCTTTTGGAATTGAAGCCCCTTTATACAACTACCTTACCTCCAAGACAAACTGGGCATTGTGGCTGCATGAATATACTCCCACCTATCCAGAAAGTAGAGGAAGAAGGGTGACAGTCTCAGTCCAAAATAGGCAAAATAAATAAATATTCATAATACTCTATAAAATAAGTAAACTAAAGCTAATATGTATATCTCAAGGGTAGAGCAACTGCTTAGCAATGAGAGGCCCTGAGATCAAACCAAAAGCAGCCAGTAAGAAACAAATAAAAAGAGCTGGGCACCAGTGGCTCACGTCTATAATCCTAGCTATTCAGGAGGCTGAGATCTGAGGATCACAGTTCAAAGCCAGCCCAGGCAGGGAAGTCCATGAGACTCTTTTCTCCAATAGATCACCAGAAAACCGGAAGTGGCGCTGTGGCTCAAGTGGTAGACTGTTTGCCTTGAGCTGATAGTGCCCAGGCCCAGAATTCAAGCCCCACAACTACAAAAAGAAAAAAGAAAAAAAAAGAGACATGATTCATTGTCACAAATCTTAACAAAAACTGAACTCTGCAAATGATTGATATGATTTATATTGGGATTTACCACTATGAAAAGTTTGGAATAAATATTTGCTAACTATTCAGGAAGCTGCCACCTGATGTTTCATAATTTCAAGCCAATGAGAGCAAGAAGTCTTGGGTACCATTTTCAAAGATAATCAGCAAATAACCAGGCTAGAAACATAGTTCAAGAAGGAGACTGCCAGGCAGCCAGACATTGAGCAAACATGAGTCTGAGTTCAAATTCTGATATGGGGGAAAAAGAATTAATTTGCCTTTGTCATTCCCCTACTTTCTATTTTCAGTTCAAGTGATTAAAACCAGGACCTCAATAAATATTGGCAGAGATGTGGGTTAAAAGGAACCCTATTGCACTGTTGGTTGGATAGTAAACTAGTACAACTACTTTGGACAACAGACTAGAGGTTCCTCAAAAACTAAACATATGGCCATGCCATAGCATTCCTGCCATAAGACCACAAAGACACTGTGTTTCTTGCTGTACTCTTCACAATAGCCAAGTTATGGAAACAGCCCACATGTCCTACAAGAGATGATTGGATCCAAAATAATGTGATACATATACACAATGGAAATTCACACAACCATAGAAAGAAGAACATTATGCCATTTGCAGAGAAATGGATAGACCTAGAACAAATCATGTTAAGTGAGGTAAGCCAACTGCTCATATTTCCTCTCCTATGCAGAAGCCAGAGCTAAAATACACTGAGACTTGATAAATTATACAGGACTTTAAGCATTCACACACAGTGAGACTAAAGGTGGATACTCTTAAATGAGGAACACAAAGGTACAATATCTATGTACATCTGATCTTATAAAATAATATATGTATCAAAACGAACTCCAAGAAATAGAAACAAGTTTGTTGTTGTTGTTGTTGTTGAATCTATTTTCTTTTATTTCTGTATGGTATGAGGGGGTCATAGAACTTGAAGTCGAAAAATGGTGAAGAAGTGCAGCAGTGGAGCTCACTTGGCAATGTGATGAAAGTGGAGATGGAGGGAGGTGTGGGGAGAGAGTGAGAGAAGAGATGTCTGTGGAAAGGAAATATATCTGACTTATGTAACTGTAGTCCCTCTGTTCATTACCTTTATAATAACAATAAAGTAATTATGACATTAAAAATAAAATCAGAGCTTTACACTTAGTATGCAAGTACTCTGTCACCCAGTATTCTTTTTCTGTAGTTATCTTTTGGACAGAATTTTGAATCACCAAATCTGGTTCATTGGTTGAGATGTAGTCCTGCTAACTTTTTGCCCATATCACAGCATGATCTTCTGACTCTCCATTTCATGAGTATCTGGGATTATACACATGAGTTACTGGACCTGGTTCTTTCCTGCTACCCAATCAATTCTTGGTAACTCCAGATTCATATCAAGGATCCACATCTCAGTTTCCTTTTGAACTATTGCACTTTCCCAATAAAGTGTCATATTGATCATTACCTGTAAAGATGATGTAAAGAACAATGCCCAGTGGTTTCTAATCACCATGGGTTATGAACATCCTCAAAGGAAGAGGGCCTTATCTTAAAGTATTTTCTAATGGCAATAAATTTTAATGATGTTTAAGACTGAGTCACTGTTTCTACCCTGATAATGTTCATGGAAAAAAATGTGAGTATTCCTGAAGAGTTATTATGTATCTACTGGTTTGTTAAGCTGCTTCTTTGACAATAGAAGTTAAAATTCTAAGGGTTTTGAGATTTGCTATCCTATGCTTTCCCTTGGACTGTTTACACAGCCTTCTATTACTTTAACCAAATGGCATGACTTTTGATGAGGAAGATGAATTCTACTAAACCTATTTCCAACTTTCTTCTACTTCATCTATCTCAGAGCATCAGAAAAGTGGACTGTCTCTATTTTTCAAAAATATATTTTTTCATCACTGGTTATACCTGTGTGCTATTGATGTTTTTCTTCCTCTATTAAACACATAAATAATGGATGTCTTTGAGTCTTGGGATATTCATTTTACTTGGTTCTACAAGCCTCCACCATTATCAAACTGAAATCGCTAAGTAACCTGTACTTAAGGATTATGTTGCAAATTTAATATATATCAAATTAAAAATCTACTTTGGTGTTGGGGATTTTAACACACCACTCTCCCCACTAGATAGATCAACTCGGCAAAAACTCAACAGAGAAACCGCAGATCTAAACAGCTGCATAGATCAACTAGACTTAACAGACATCTACCGAACATTTCACCCAGCAGCATCAGAATACACGTTTTTCTCAGCAGCACATGGAACGTTTTCTAAAATAGACCACATTTTAGGCCACAAAGCAAACTTGTCTAAATTCAGAAACATTGAAGTTATACCTTACACCCTCTCTGACCACAAGGGAATAAAATTAGAACTCAACACCAAAAGCCACCAAAGAAAGTCCGATATCACATGGAGGCTGAACAACACACTGCTGAATCAAGAGTGGGTCATGGAAGAGATTAGAAAGGAAATTCAAATGTTCATGCTATTCAACAAAAATGAACACACAAATTACCAGCTCCTCTGGGACACAGCAAAGGCAGTACTCAGAGGCAAGTTTATAGCTCTGAGCTCCTACATCAACAAATTGGAGAGATCTGAAACCAACAATTTAATGACACATCTAAACCTCCTTGAAAAAGAGCAGCAAGATAAACCCCAAACCAGTAGATGGAAAGAAATAATCAAAATTAAATCAGAATTAAATGAATTAGAATCCAAAAAAACGATAGAAAGAATCAACAAAACAAAGAGTTGGTTCTTCGAAAAACTTAACAAAATTGACAGACCCTTAGCAAATCTTATCAGAAAAAGAAGAGAACACACCCAAATTAATAAACTCAGAGATGAGAATCGAAACATCACCACGGAAACAACCAAGATTCAGAACATTATAAGGGAATACTTCTCAAAACTTTATGCTAATAAGTTTGAGAACTTGACAGAAATAGACCTTTTCCTAGCAAATATTGACATGCCAAAACTAAACCAAGATGAGTTAAACCAGCTTAACAGGCCCATATCAAGCATTGAAATAGAAAGAGCAATAAGAGACATCCCAGCTAAGAAAAGTCCAGGACCAGATGGTTTTACAGCGGAATTTTACAAGGCCTTCAAAGCAGAGCTCACACCAATACTCCTCCAACTCTTCAACGAAATAGAAAGAGAAAGCTCACTACCGAACACATTCTATGAAGCCATCATAACCCTTATCCCAAAACCAGGCAGGGACTCATCAAAGAAAGAGAACTATAGACCCATTCCTTTGATGAACATTGATGCAAAACTTCTCAACAAAATTTTGGCCAATCGACTTCAACAATTCATCCAAAAAATCATACACCATGATCAAACAGGATTCATTTCAGGGATGCAAAGCTGGTTCAATATATGCAAATCAATTAATATTATTCATCACATCAACCGGAGCAAGAATAAGAACCACATGGTTATCTCATTAGATGCAGAAAAAGCATTCGACAAGATCCAACACACCTTTATGATGAAGGTTTTGGAAAAATTAGGAATCCATGGAACATTCGTCAATACAATAAAGGCTGTATATGACAAACCTACAGCCAGCATTATACTCAATGGTGAAAAACTAAAGCCATTTCCTCTTAACTCAGGAACAAGACAAGGATGCCCACTCTCTCCACTTCTCTTCAATCTAGTATTAGAATGTCTAGCTACAGCAATAAGACAAGATGCAGACATAAAGAGGATCCAAATAGGGAAAGAAGAAATAAAACTCTCCCTCTTTGCAGATGACATGATCTTGTATTTAAAGAATCCCATAGACTCCAATCCCAAATTACTCAAGCTGATTCAAAACTTTGGCAAAGTAGCAGGTTATAAAATTAACCCCCCAAAATCAATGGCTTTTCTGTATGCCAACAATGAGAAAAGTGTGGCTGAAATTAGGAAAGCAACTCCATTTGTAATAGCCCCACAAAAAATAAAATACCTAGGAATTAACTTAACCAAAGAAGTGAAGACCTCTATGATGAAAACTTTAAAATCTTGGAAAAGGAAATCAACACAGAACTAAAAAAATGCAAAGCCTCCCATGCTCCTGGATTGGAAAGATTAACATCGTGAAAATGGCAATACTTCCCAAGGCTATCTACAAATTCAACAAAATACCTATCAAAATTCCAACCTCATACTTCAAGGAAATAGAAGAGGCAATCCAAAAATTCATATGGAACAATAAAAGACCCCGAATAGCAAAAACACTCCTCAACGGAAAGAACACTGATGGAGGAATATCAATACCAAATTTCAAACTCTACTACAAAGCCATAGTAATCAAAACAGCTTGGTACTGGCATAAGAACAGACCTCAGGACCAATGGAATAGAATTGAAAACCCAGAAATGAACCTACAGACCTATAGCCATCTAATCTTCGATAAGGGAGCTAAAACAATAGAATGGAAGAAAGACAGCCTCTTCAGTAAATGGTGCTGGCAAAATTGGTTAACTACATGTAGAAAACTAAAGCTAGATCCTTATATATCACCCTGCACCAGAATCAACTCCAAATGGATCAAAGACCTTGAAGTCAAAGCAGACACTCTGAAAACATTACAGGATGGAATAGGAGAAACCCTAGCTCTCCTTGGCTCAGGCCGAAATTTTTTGAATAGAGACCCGGAAACACAACAAATCAAAGAAAGGTTGGACAAATGGAATTGCATAAAGTTGCAGAGCTTCTGCAGGGCAAATGACATAGCTAGCAAGATCAATAGAAATCCCACGGATTGGGAGAAGATCTTTACTAGCCATACAACGGACAAGGGTCTCATATCTAAAATATACTTGGAGCTCAAAAAATTAAAGCCCCCAACAACAAATCCTCAAAGAAACAACTGCCCAATAATTAAGTGGGCGAAAGACTTAAAGAGAAACTTCTCTGAAGAAGAAAGAAGGATGGCCAATAAACACATGAAAAAATGTTCAACATTCCTAGCCATAAAAGACATGCAAATCAAAACAACATTGAGATATCACCTCACCCCAGTTAGAACGGCAAAAATCAAGAACTCTAACAACAACAGATGCTGGAGGGGATGTGGACAGAAAGGAACCTTACTTCATTGTTGGTGGGAATGTAAACTTGTTCAACAACTTTGGAAAGCAGTATGGAGGTTCCTCAAAAGACTTCACATAGAACTCCCCTATGACCCAGCAATCCCACTTTTGGGCATATACCCAAATGTTTACAAACAAGACCACACTAAAGCTACCAGCACAACTATGTTTATTGCAGCATTATTTACCATAGCTAAGATATGGAACCAACCCAGATGACCCTCAGTAGATGAATGGATCAAGAAAATGTGGTATATATACACAATGGAATTCTATGCCTCCATCAGAAAGAATGACATTGCCCCATTTGTTAGGAAATGGAAAAACTTGGAAAAAATTATATTAAGTGAAGTAATCCAGGCCCAAAGAAACATAGGTCCCATGGTTTCCGTTATATGCAATATCTAGTATATGTATGAGTCAAGCGGAAAAGGTCAGATAATGTGATGTTAGGAAAATGAACCCTTAGATATGTATTTTAATGTTTTTTTCTTTCATGCATGTGTTTCTAACGCATTTATAAGATTATCTCTTTGTTGCTTTGTATGTCCCTCCCCCACAGTATAACTCCTGCTTTCACTATATTTGATGTCAGTATAACTTGTGGAGGAGATGGGGAAAAACCAGTTGTTTAAGGATACAGGTGGACCTGTTGCAACAATGAGAAGTACAAGTTGTCATGTCCAAAACGAGCTTTAGAACGTCGGTGCGGGGTGGGGGGGAAGGGGGAGGAAGGAGAAGGATTGGGATTGGGGGGGAGGGGGGAGGCTGGGAAGGGATGTGAAGGGTAAACAAAGGAGGAGGATACAATGCTTGATAAGAAATGTATGCATTATCCTGCCCATGTAATTGTTACTCATCTGTACAGTATGTTCACAAATAAAATTAAATTAAATTTAAAAAAAATCTACTTTGGCAAACTTCCTTGATGATTCTGTCTTTTCTACATAGAATTTATTTGTTTGTTAATTTATTTTTTTATTTTTATGGTGCAGGGAATCAAAGCCTGGGCCTTCTCCTAGCTAAGCAGATACTTTACCACTAAGCTATAGACAACTCACAAAAGCTTAAAAATGTTACCTCAAACTTAACAAAAAAATCATTATAATTTTTAAGAAGAACATGTATACAATGGATATATGTGAAAATATTTGGTGTCTTTGCTTTCTTTTACAAATATCTCTTCTCATCAGGTGCTGGTGGCTTATGCCTGTAATCCTAGCTACATAGGAGGCTGAGATCTGAGGACCACGGTTCAAAGCCAGTCCTGGCAGGAAAGTCCAGGAGACTCTTATCTTCAATAAACCACCAGAAAACTGGAAGGAGTATTGTGACTCAAGTAATAGAGTGCTCGCCTTGAGCTGAAGAGCTGGGGCACAGTTCATTTTCAACCTCATGTTCAGTGAGAGTCACTGTTGCATTTGTTCACCCCTTGTTCCATCATTTCTGTGCTCTCACCTACCCTCTCCCAAACAGATAACCTTACACACAAGACAAAAAGTACAGAAAACAGAAACACAGATGAAAGAGAAAAAATACAAGAACAAAATTCAAAGTAACAAAATCCTCTTGTTTACATTTCTTGGAGTTCATTTTGATAAACATTTTATATGATTCTATGCATATAGCAAATTTCTTTGACTTTATTATTATTTTATACTTCTGTGTTTGTCTTGCAGCTAGGAAAACCGTTTAATTCATGTGTGGCAAAATCACCTGACCCTATACTGATTTACTGCTTATATAATGAAGTAATGTTAATATAGTAAGTAAAAAATGGAAAAGTATATTAATAATGTTTATTGGTTAGCTTGTCTTTTACCTTGAGATAATAGAATAAGGGATTAGCTAATTTTTTAATGTATCTAAAATATTTATTATGATTCTCACGTTAGTGATGGTAATATCTCTTTTTACTATCTCCACAATAATGTGAATATACCAGCATGGATGCTGCTAACTGCTGTATTTGAGGGAAATAAAGTGATATACTGATTCAAAAGATGTCATTGCTAGAAATGAAAATAGTTTTAAACTTGCAGCACTCAGCACAATAATGTATGCTCTTTTGTAGACTACATTATTTCCAAATTGCACTCTATAGATTCTATTACTTTCTCTATAGTTATCCACTAAACTTTTGAGTATCTTTAGTAGTGTTTCTGAGCACTAGGTGTTAGGGATATAGCTTTATATATAAAGCAGAAATGGTCTTCACTCTCATGAGCTAGAGAAGGAGAGACAGTGCTTAATTTAGTAAATAGTATGAAAATGATAAAGAGAATACAGGGGAGGGAAACAAGAAAGAGATAGATAAATATGTAAGTTTGATGGAGTATTATTTCATATCCCTGGTAGAACAAGGATCAAGTGAAAAATCTTGAAGCTAGAGCATGCCTTATGTATTTAAAGGGGAAAAAACCAAGGTTGGTGCAGATAAACTAGTAAAAATCAACTAAGTGTGATTTCTCAGTAAGAACAGGGAATGATTGGTGTTTAGTGATAAATAGTACTCTGTCTAATCTCAGGAAAACTCTAGAACAAACAAATATGGTTAAACATATGGACTAGTGGCAACTGTTATGAGCACTGTTAGTAACCTGACTTCTTTTCTTTAGTTTTTGCAGTTTTAGTGGCCTATGCCATTGCCCTAGCTTATGTGTAAAATGAGTGATGATTCACTAAGTCTTTCTTGGCATTATACTGTAGTTAAAAGGAACCTCGAATTTCCATTGGCTAATAAAATTACTTAATTTATTTCTCAAGCACATTTGTGTCTGATTCCATGGATTAGCAACAAGTCTTATTTTCTTATATCAAGCAGTCTAGACACAGAGTAAGCCAATCATGTAGTTTATGTAAAATTCAGGGCAGATGACAGAAGCGCAATGGCTCTGAATCTTTCTACTTGCACATTGTATCACATGTACTAATTAACTGTTGATCAGAACAAGTTATGTCACCACACCTAATACCACCTAGGAGAAGAAATAGGCTCTATCTTCCAGAGCTATGTTAGGTGACTTGGCACTTTCAAATGAAGGAGTAAATCCTTGATCACAATATGGTCTATCACTGGCC
>NW_012288782.1:0-1366 GCF_000151885.1 Dipodomys ordii
TAGCAACAATGCAACAAGAGAACAAATAAATATTTAATAAATATTTATTGCTATAAAATAAACCCATGCAAAATTGAGTCCCCAGTGACTGCTTTTCACCCTGAAAGGAGTTGAAGATCAGAATAACAACAAAAAACAACACAATACAGTGGGTATTGTTGTTTTACCAGTAATCCTTGCTAGTCAGCAGGCTGAGTTCTGAGGATGGCAATGTATAGCCAGGATTTACAAAAAAATCCAAGAGACTCATCTCCAATTAACCACCAAAGTAGAGTTGTGCTCACGTGGTAGAAGAAAAAAATTCCCACAAGAACAGGGCTCCTTCCCTAAATTCAAGCCCCAGGACGAGTCTAGAACAAAACTGCAGTACTAGTTTCAGTGACACAAAATTCTAGAGCAGCCTGTATATTAGTAGATCCTGTTATCCATCCTGGGAAGAAAAAAGAAAAAAAACCAGAAACACCTCTATCCTAGAGCATAGGGGTGTTGACACTTTCTATTAGATTGGATACTTTGATTAAATTTCAGTACTCATTTCTAAACAGGGGAAAATAGGTATACTCAGAGAAAGAGCTGCTAATAATGGAGAAGATGGAAAATGCATGGTTGAACACTAAAGATGAAGGCATATCTTTAAATAGAAGAAATATTTCATCCTTTTGGGGGGTACAAATGAGCAGAACACTAATGTAGGCTAAGAGATTCATAATAACTATGGTAAAGCTTAATTTATATATTAGGCATACTGAGAGTTTAACAAGAGCCACCAATTGTAACAATATAACAGGATGCTGTGCAGGTGTGATGGTCCCTTGCTGCTGTCTCTCTTTCATTCTCTTTTTCATTCTTAATTGTTGTGTGTTCATCTGCTCTGTCCTTTTCATACTGAGATGAGAAAATTGCTTACTTGAAGTTCTAAGATGTAAATGTAGTTTTAGGCTACTACTTCCCTGTACACAATTCATATATAGGAGAATTTTCTTTCAAAGCTCAAGGGTAAACAAGGAAGAACAAGGTCTATATATTCATAGTAACAAAGCTTATGTAGGGACACTACAGAACCTACAACCCTAAGAGGAATATATTAATAGCCTAAAATGTGTGGTGAATCTAATATTAATAATGTGTTCTTTCAATGCAAAATTTCTATATGTATATATGTAAACAGTTTTAATTTGTTCTCTTATCTGGCATTGAGTTATTAAAATATACATCAGTTTACCATACCATTTTATAATAAGTATAGTAATAAATGGTGTTCAAAATAAAGATAGGAGAAATGGGAGAGTGCTAGCCTTTGGCTAGCATTAAAGCTCAGGAGAAGGATCCTATACCCTGACTTCAAGTCCAAGACTGACAGAGAAAC
>NW_012288783.1:0-3737 GCF_000151885.1 Dipodomys ordii
GCGGGACACAGCGGGGAACAAAGAGAGGACACAGCGGGACCCAGCGGGACACAACGTCGATAGAGCGGGGACACAGCAGGACACAGCGGTGACACAACGGGACTCAGCGGGGGACACTGCGGGACCCAGCGGGACACAGCGGGGACACAGCGGGACACAGCGGGGGACACAGCGAGTGACACAGCGGGGGACACAGCGGGACACAGTGGGGAACACAGAGAGAGACACAGCAGGACCCAGCGAGACACAGCGTCGATACAGCAGGGACACAGCGGGGTACACAGCTGTTGACACAACGGGACACAGTGGGGGACACAGCGGGACACAGCGGGGCACAGCGGGGACAAAACGGGATACACAGTGGGGAACAGAGCAGGACACAGCGGGGGACACAGAAAGGACACAGTGGGGACACAGCGAGACTCAGCCGGGGACACAGCGGGGGACACAGGGAGGACACAGCGGAACACAGCATGGGACAATGCGAGGACACAGCGGGAAACAGCGAGACACAGCGGGACCCAGCGGGGACCCAGCAGTGGACACTGCGGGACACAGCGGGGGACAAAGCAGGACACCACGGAACACAGCAGGACACAGCGTGAAACAGCGGTGAACCTGCGGGGACACAGCGGTACACAGCGGGGGACACAGCGGGACCCAGCGGGACACAGCGGGGGACACAGCCGGACACTGCAGGGACACAGCGGGGACACAGCGGGACCCAGCAGGACACAGCGGGGGACACAGCGGGACACAGCGGGACACAGCGGGGGACACAGCCGGACACAGCAGGGACACAGTAGGACACAGCGTGGGACAAAGCGGGAGACAGCGGAGGACACAGCGAGGACACAGCTGGACACAGCGGGGACACAGAGGGGACTCAGCAGGGGACACAGCGGGGGACAAAGCGGGACACAGCGGGACACAGCGGGACACAGCGGGACACAGCGAGAGACACAGCGGGGGACACAACGGGGCACATCGGGGGACACAGCAAGGACTCAGCGGAACACAGCGTGGGACACAGTGAGGACACAGGGGGACACAGCGGGACACAGCAGGAACACAGCAGTAGACACAGCGGGACACAGCAGGGGACACAGCGGGACACAGCGGGGGACACAGGGAGGACAGAACGGGACACAGCGGGGACACAGCGGGGACTCAGCGGGGGACACAGCGGGGGACAAAGCGGGACACAGCGGGACACAGCGGGACACAGCCGGGGACACAGCGGGACACAGCGAGAGACACAGCGGGGGACACAGCGGGACACAGCGGGGAACAAAGAGAGGACACAGCGGGACCCAGCGGGACACAGCGTCAATAGAGCGGGGACACAGCAGGACACAGCGGTGACACAACGGGACTCAGCGGGGGACACTGCAGGACCCAGCGGGACACAGCGGGGACACAGCGGGACACAGCGGGGGACACAGCGAGTGACACAGCGGGGGACACAGCGGGACACAGTGGGGAACACAGAGAGAGACACAGCAGGACCCAGCGAGACACAGCGTCGATACAGCAGGGACACAGCGGGGTACACAGCTGTTGACACAACGGGACACAGTGGGGGACACAGCGGGACACAGCGGGACACAGCGGGGCACAGCGGGGACAAAATGGGATACACAGTGGGGAACAGAGCAGGACACAGCGGGGGACACAGAAAGGACACAGTGGGGACACAGCGAGACTCAGCCGGGGACACAGCGGGGGACAAAGCGGGACACCACGGGACACAGTGGGACACAGCGGGACACAGCGGGGTCACTGCGGGACACAGTGGGGGACAAAGCGGGACACAGCGGGACACAGCGGGGACGCAGCGGGACACAGCGGGACACAGCGGGACACGGCGGGGGACACAGTGGGACACAGAGGGGGACACAGCGAGTACACAGCGGGACACAGAGGGACACAGCGGGGGACAGAGCGAGGACACAGTGGGGGACAAAGTGGGGGAAACAGGTGGACACAGCGGGGAACACAGCGAGGACACATCGGGACACAGCGGGACACAGCGTCGATACAGCGGAGACACAGCGTTACACAGCATGGTACAAAGCTGTGGACACAACGGACACAGTGGGGGCACAGCGGGACACAGCGGGACGCAGTGGGACACAGCGGGACACAGCGGGACACAGCGGGGACAGAGCAGGACACAGTCGGACACAGCTGGACACAGCGGGGGACACAGCGGGAGACAAAGAGGGACACCACGGAACACAGCGGGACACAGCAGGAAACAGCAGTGACACTCGGGGACACAGTGGGACACAGCGGGGGACACAGCGGGACACAGAGGGGGACAGAGCGGGACACAGTGGGGGATACAGCCGGACACAGCAGGGGAAACAGTGGGGGACACAGCGGGACACAGCAAGGACACAGCGGGACAGAGCGGGACACTGCAGGGCACAGCGGGGGACACAGCGGGACACAGCGGGGGACACAGCGAGGACACAACAGAACACAGAGTGGGACACAGTGAGGACACAGCGGGACACAGCGGGACACAGCCGGGTCCCAGCAGTGGACACAGCGGGACACAGCGGGGGAAAAAGCGGGACACCACAGAACACAGTGGGAAACAGCGGGGCACAGTGGGGAAACTGCGGGGACACAGGGAGACAAAGCGTGGGACACATAGGGACACAACGGGGGACACAGTGGGGGACACAGCGGGACACAGCGGGGAACACAGCGAGGACACAGCGGGACCAAGCGGTACACAGCGTCGATACAGCGGGGACACAACGTTACAGAGCGTGGTACACAGCTGTGAACACAACGGGACACAGTGGGGACACAGCGGGACACAGCGGGACAAAGTGGGACACAGCGGGGACAAAGCTTGAGACACAGCGGGGTACAGAGCGGGAGACAGCAGGGGACACAGCGAGGACACAGCGGGACACAGCGCTGACACTGCGGGGGACACAGCGGGGGACACAGCGGGGGACACAGCCGGACACAGCGGGACACAGCGGGGGATACAGGGGGGACACAGCGGGACCCAGCGCGGGACACAGCGAGGATGCATTGGGACACAGCGGGGACACAGCGGGACTCAGCGGGGGACACAGCAGTACACAGAGGGACACAGCGGGGGAGACAGAAGGGTAAACAGCGGGACACAGCGGGGAACACAGCGAGGACACAGGGGGCCAAGCGGGACACAGCGTCGATACAGCGGGGACACAGCGGGACACAGCGGGGTACACAGCTGGGTACACAACGGGACACAGCGGGGGACACAGCGAGGACACAGCAGAACACAGCGTGGGAAACAACGAGGACACAGCAGGACACAGCGAGACACAGCGGGACACAGTGGGGACACAGCAGTAGACACAGCGGGACACAGCGAGGACACACGGGGACACAGCGGGGACACAGCGGCACCCAGCAGGACACAGCGGGGCACACAGCAGGACACAGCGGGACACAGCTTGGGACACAGCGGGAACACAGCAGGACACAGCCGGGGACACAGCGAGGACACAGCGGGACACAGCGGGACACATCGTGGGACAAAGCGGGAGATAGCAGGGGACACAGCGAGGACACAGAGGGACACAGTGGCGACACATAGAGGACTCAGCGGGGGACACAGTGGGGGACAGAGCGGGACACAGCGGGACTCAGCGGGGACAAAGCGTGAGACACAGCAGTGGACAGAGCAGGAGACAGAGGCGGACACAGCGAGGACTCAGCGGGAC
>NW_012288784.1:0-2577 GCF_000151885.1 Dipodomys ordii
AGCGGGCACACAACGAGGACACAGCAGGACACCGAGGGGACTCAGTGGGGGACACAGCGGGGACACAGCAGGGACACAGCGGGGACACAGTAGGACAGAGCGGGGACACAGCGGGGACAGAGGGGACACCACGAATAACAGAGCAAGGACACAGCGGGACCCAGCGGGACACAGCCTCGATACATCGGGATTCACAGCGTTACACAGCGGGTTACACAGCTGGGGACACAAAGGGACACAGTGGTGGACACAGCGGGACACAGCGGGACAGAGTGGGACACAGACGGGATAAAGCGTGAGACACAGCGGGGGACAGAGCGGGAGACAGCGGGGGACACAGCGAGGACACAGCGGGACACAGCGGGGACACAGCGGGGACACAGCGGGGAATCAGCTGGGGACACAGTGGGGGAAAAAGCGGGACACCACGGAAAACAGCGGGACACAGCAGGACACCGAGGGTACTCAGCGGGGGTAACAGCTGGGGACAAAGGAGGACACCATGGGACACAGTGTGACACAGCGGGACACAGCGGCGGCACTGCGGGGACACAGCGGGACAAAGCGGGGGACACAGCCTGACACAACGGAGTACACAGCGGGACACAGCGGGCACAAAGCGGGGACACAGCGTGACACAGCAGGACACAGCAGGGACAGAGCGGGACACAGCGGGACACAGAGAGGCCACAGCGGGGACACACCGGGACACTGAGGGTCACAGCAGGGACACAGCGGGACAAAGCGGGACACAGCGGGGGACACAGCGGGACACAGCAGGGGACACAGCGAGGACACAGCGGGACACAGCAGGAGACACAGTGAGGACACAGCGGGACACAGCGGGGGAAAATGTGGGACACAGCGGGGACACAGCAGTGGACACAGCGGGAGACAGCGGGGGACACAGCGGGACACAGCGGGGGACACAGCGGGGGCCACAGCGGAACACAGTGGGACACAACTGGGGACACAGCGGTACACAGCGGTGGACACAGCGGGACACAGCGGTGGACAGAGCGAGGACACAGCGGGACCCAGCGGGACACAGCGTCGATACAGCGGGGACAGAGTGGGCCACAGCGGGGTACACAGCTGGGGACACAACGGGGCACATCGGGGGACACAGCAAGGACTCAGCGGAACACAGCGTGGGACACAGTGAGGACACAGGGGGACACAGCGGGACACAGCAGGAACACAGCAGTAGACACAGCGGGACACAGCAGGGGACACAGCGGGACACAGCGGGGGACACAGGGAGGACAGAGCGGGACACAGCGGGGACACAGCGGGGACTCAGCGGGGGACACAGCGGGGGACAAAGCGGGACACAGCGGGACACAGCGGGATACTGCGTCGATACAGCGTGGACACAGCGGGACACAGCGGGGTACACAGCTGGGGACACAACGGAACACAGCGGGGGACACATCGAGGACACAGCAGGACACAGCGGGGACACAGCGGGGAAACTGCGGGAACATAGCATGACACAGCTGGGTACTCAGCGGGGCACAGTAGGACACAGCTTGGGACACAGCAGGGACATAGCGGGACACAGCGGGGGACACAGCGACGACACAGTGGGACACAGCGTGGGACAAAGTGGGAGACAGTGGGGCACACAGCGAGGACACAGCAGGACACCGAGGGGACTCAGCGGGGGACACAGCTGGGGACAAAGCAGGACACCATGGGACACAGTGTGACACAGCGGGACACAGCAGCGACACTGCGGGGACACAGCGGGACAAAGCGGGGGACACAGCCTGACACAACGAAGTACACAGCGGGACACAGCGGGCACAAAGCGGGGACACAGCGGGACACAGCAGGACACAGCAGGGACATAGCGGGACACAGCGGGACCCAGCGGGGGACCCAGCGAGGACACGGCGGGACATAGCGGGGACACAGCGAGGACACAGCGGGGACTCAGCGGGGTCACAGCGGGATACAGCGGGACACAGACTGACACAGCGGGACACAGCAGAGGACACAGCGGGACACAGCGGAGGACAGAGCGACGACACAGCAGGACACAGCGGGGACACAGGGGGACTCAGCAGGGTTACAGCGGGACAAAACGGGACACAGCAGGACACAGCGTGACACAGCGGGGACACAGCAGGGGCACAGCGGGGGACACAGCGGGACACAGCGGGGGACAGAGTAGGACAGAGTGGGGGACACAGCGGGGGACAGATGGGGACACCACGAATAACAGAGCAAGGACACAGCGGGACACAGCGGGACACAGCCTCGATACAGCGGGATTCATAGCGTTACACAGCGGGTTACACAGCTGGGGACACAAAGGGACACAGTGGTGGACACAGCGGGACACAGCGGGACAGATTGGGACACAGACGGGATAAAGCGTGACACACAGCGGGGGACAGAGCGGGAGACAGCGGGGGACACAGCGAGGACACGGCGGGACACAACGGGGACACAACGGGGACTCAGCTGGGGACACAGCGGCGGACAAAGCGGGACACCACGCAACACAGCGGGACACAGCGCGAAACAGCAGTGACCCTTCGGGGACACAGCGGGACACAGTGGGGGACA
>NW_012288785.1:0-2466 GCF_000151885.1 Dipodomys ordii
TCAGCTGGGGACACAGCGGGGGACAAAGCGGGACACAGCGGGGGACACAGCGGGACACAGCGGGGGACACAGCAGAACATAGTGGGGGACACAGCGAGGACACAGTGGGACACAGCAAGACACAGCATCGAAACAGCGGGGACACAGCGGTACACAGCGGGGTACACAGCTGGGGACACAACGGGACACAGCTGGGGACACAGCGAGGACACAGTGGGACACAGCAGGACACAGCGGGGACACTGCGGGAACATAGCGGGACACAGCGGGGTACACAGCGGGACACAGCGGGACAGAGCTTGGGACACAGCGGGGATACAGCGGGACACAGCGGGGGACACAGCAAGGACACAGCGGGACACAGCGGGACACAATGGGGACACAAAGGGGACTCAGCGGGGGAAACAGCGGGGGAAAAAGCGGGACACCATGGGACACAGTGTGACACAGCAGGACACAGAGGGAACACTGCGTCGACACAGCGGGACAAAGCGGGGGACACAGCGGGACACAGCGGGACACAGCGGGGGACACAGCGGGGGACAGTGGAGACAAAGAGAGGACACAGCGGGACACAGTGGTGACACAGCTGGACACAACGGAGTACACAGCGGGACACAGCGGGCACAAAGCGGGGAAAGAGCGGGACACAGCGGGACACAGCGGGACATATAGCGGGGGACACAGCGGGACACAGAGGGGGACACAGTGAGGACACAGTGAGACACAGCGGGGACACAGCGAGCACAAAGCGGTGACACAGCTGGACACAACGAAGTACATAGCGGGACACAGCGGGCACACAGCGGGGACACAGCTGGACCCAGCGGGGAACACAGGAAGGACACAGCAGGACACAGCGTCGATACAGCGGGGACACAGCGCGACACAGCGGGGTACACACCTGTGGACACAACGGGACACAGTGGGGGACACAGCGAGGACACAACAGGACACAGCGGGGACACTGCAAGGACACAGCTGGACAAAGCGGGGGACACAGCGGGACACAGCGGGACACAGTGGGGACACTGCGGGGACACAGCGGGACAAAGCGGGGGACACAGCGGGACACAGCGGGACACAGCGGGGGACACAGCGGGGGACAGCGGAGACAGAGGGGACACAGCGAGACGCAGCGTTGACACAGCCTGACACAAAGGAGTACACAGCGAGGACACAGAAGGGACAGAGCGGGACACAATGGGAAACAGCGGGACACAGCGGGGGACACAGCGGGACACAGCTGGACACAACGGATTACACAGCGGGACACAGCGGGCACAAAGCGGGGGACACAGCGGGACACAGCGGGACACCGCGGGGGACACAGTGGGGGACACAGCTGGACACAGCGGGGAACACAGCGAGGACACAGCGGGACAAAGAGAGACAAAGCGGGGGACACAGGGTGGACACAGCGGGACTCAGTGGGGGACACAGCAGTACACAGCGGGACACAGCGGGACACAGCGGGGGACACAGAGGGGTACAGAGCGGTACACAGCGAGGACACAGCGGGACACAGCGGGACACAGCGTTGATACAGCGGGGACACAGCGGGACACAACGGGGTACACAGCTGGGGACACAACAGCACACAGGGGGAGACACAGCGAGGAAACAGCGAAACACAAGGGGGGACACAGCAAGGACACAGCGTGACACAGCGGGGGACACAGCGAGGAAACAGCGGGACACAGCAGGACACAGCTAGGGACAAATTGGGGGACAGCGGGGGACACAGCAAAGACACAGCAGGACACCATGGGACACAGCGGGGACACAGCGGGACACAGCGGGGGACCCATCGAGGACACAGCGGGATATATTGGGGGACACAGAGAGGACACAGCGGGGGACACAGCGGGGGACACAGCGGGACACAGCGGGGAACACAGCGAGGACACAGCGGGACCCAGCAGGACACAACGTCCATACAGCGGGGACACAGCGTTACACAGCGTGGTACACAGCTGTGGACACAACGGGACACAGTGGGGGCACAGCGGGACACAGCGGGACACAGTTGGACACAGCGGGGAGAAAGCGTGAGACACAGCGGGGGACAGAGCGGGAGACAGAGGGGGACACAGCGAGGAGACAACGGGACACTGCGGTGACAAAGCTGGGGACACAGAGGGACACAGCGGGGGACACAGAGGGGGAGACAGCAGGACACAGCGGGACACAGCGGGGGACACAGTTGGGACACAGTGGGACACAGCGGGGGACACAGCGAGGACACATTGGGACACAGCGGGGACACAGCGGGACTCAGCAGGCGACACAGCAGTACACAGCGGGACAATGCGGGACACAGCAGGGGACACAGAGGGGTACACAGCGGGACACAGCGGGGAACACAGCGAGGACACAGCGGGACCCAGCGGGACACAGCGGGACACAGCGGGACACAGTGGGACAAAGCAAGGACAAATCGTGAGACACAGCGAGGGACAGAGC
>NW_012288786.1:0-3348 GCF_000151885.1 Dipodomys ordii
ACCATGGGACACAGTGTGACACAGCAGGACACAGAGGGAACACTGCGTCGACACAGCGGGACAAAGCAGGGGACACAGCGGGACACAGCGGGACACAGCGGGGGACAGAGCGGGGGACAGTGGAGACAAAGAGAGGACACAGCGGGACACAGCGGTGACACAGCTTGACACAACGGAGTACACAGCGGGACACAGCGGGCACAAAGCGGGGACAGAGCGGGACACAGCTGGACACAGCGGGACATAGCGGGGGACACAGCGGAACACAGAGGGGGACACAGTGAGGACACAGTGGGACACAGCGGGGGACACAGCGGGGGACACAGCGGGACACAGCGAGGAACAGCGTAGATACAGTGGGGACACAGCGTTACACAGCGTGGTACACAGCTGTGGACACAACAGGACACAGTGTGGGCACAGCGGGACACAGCGGGACACAGTGGGACACAGCGGGGAGACAAAGCGTGAGACACAGCGGGGGACAGAGTGGGAGACAGCAGGGGACACAGCGGGGACTCAGCGGGGTCACAGCGGGATACAGCGGGACACAGAGTGACACAGCGGGACACAGCAGAGGACACAGCGGGACACAGCGGAGGACAGAGCGACGACACAACAGGACACAGCGGGGACACAGGGGGACTCAGCAGGGTTACAGCGGGACACAACGGGACACAGCAGGACACAGCGTGACACAGCTGGGACACAGCAGGGACACAGCAGGGACACAGTGGGGGACACAGCGGGACAAAACGGGACACAGCGGGGGACACAGTAGGACAGAGCAGGGGACACAGTGGTGGACAGAGGGGGACACCACGAATAACAGAGCAAGGACACAGCGGGACCCAGCGGGACACAGCCTTGATACAGCGGGATTCACAGCGTTACACAGAGGGTTACACAGCTGGGGACACAAAGGGACACAGTGGTGGACACAGCGGGACACAGCAGGACAGAGTGGGACACAGACGGGATAAAGCGTGAGACACAGCGGGGGACAGAGCGGGAGACAGCGGGGGACACAGCGAGGACACAGAGGGACACAGCGGGGACACAGCGGGGACTCAGCTGGGGACACAGCGGGGGACAAAGCGGGACACCACTGACACAGCGGGACACAGCGCGAAACAGCAGTGACCCTGCGGGGACACAGCGGGACACAGAGAGACAGAGTGGGGGACACAGCGGGACACAGCGGGGGACAGAGCGTGAGACACAGCGAGACACATCAGAGACAAAGCTATACACAGCGGGGTACATAGAGGGACACAGCGGGGAAACAGCTGGGGACACAGCGGGACACAGCGGGGAACACAGCGAGGACACAGCGGGACACAGCGGGACACAGCGTCGATACAGCGAGGACACAGTGGGACACAGCGGGGTACACAGCTGGGGACACAACGGGACACAGCGGGGGACACATTGAGGACACAGCAGGACACAGCGAGGGACACAGGGGGGACACAGCGGGACACAGCGGGGGACACAGCGAGTACACATTTGGACACAGCGGGGACACAGCGGGACTCAGCAGGGGACACAGCAGTACAAATCGGGACACAGCGGGACACAGTGGGGGACACAGAGGGGTACACAGCGGGACACAGTGAGGACACAGCGGGACCCAGCGGGACACAGCGTCATTACAACGGGGACACAGCGGGACAGAGTGGGGTACACAGCTGGGGACACAACGGGGCACAGCGGGGGACACAGCGAGGACACAGTGGGACACAGCGGGACACAGTGGGGACATTGTGGGAACATAGCGGGACACAGCGGGACACAGTAGGACACAGCTTGTGACCCAGCGGGGAAACAGCGGGACACAGCGGGGGACACAGCTAGGACACAGCGGGACACAGCGGGACACAGTGGGGACACAAAGGGGACTCAGAGGGGGAAACAGCGGGGAAAAAAGCGGGACACCATGGGACACAGTGTGACACAGCAGGACACAGAGGGAACAATGCGTCAACACAGCAGCACAAAGCGGGGGACACAGCGGGACACAGCGGGACATAGCGGGGGACACAGCGGGGGACAGTGGAGACAAAGAGAGGACACAGCGGGACACAGCGGTGACACAGCTGGACACAACAGAGTACACAGCGGGACACAGCGGGCACAAAGCGGGGACAGAGCGGGACACAGCTGGACACAGCGGGACATAGCTGGGGACACAGCGGGACACAGAGGGGAACACAGTGAGGACACAGTGGGACACAGCGGGGGACACAGCGAGGACACAGCGGTGACACAGCTGGACACAACGAAGTACACAGCGGGACACAGCGGGCACACAGTGGGACACAGCAGGGAACACAGGGAGGACACAGCATGACCCAATGGGACACAGCGTCAATACAGCGGGGACACAGCGGGACACAGCGGGGTACACAGCTGTGGACACAACGGGACACAGTGTGGGCACAGCGGGACACAGCGGGACAGAGTGGGACACAGACTGGATAAAGCGTGAGACACAGCGGGGGACACAGGGGGGACACAGCGGGACACAGGGGGGGACACAGCGAGGACACAGCGGGACACAGCGGGGACACAGCGGGACTCAGCGGGGGACACAGCAGTACACAGCGGGACACAGCGGGACACAGCAGGGACAGAGCGGGTGACACAGAGGGGTACACAGCGGGACACAGCAGTGGACAAAGCAGGACACAGCGGGGGACACATCGAGGACACTGCGGGACACTGCGGGAGACACAGCAAGGACACAGCGGGACACAGTGGAACACAGCGGGACACAGCAGTGACACAGCAGGGGACCCAGCGGGACACAACCGGGGACACAGCGGGACACAGCGGGGCCACAGGGAGGACACAGCAGGACACAGCGGGGGACACAGCGGGAAACAGCGAGGGACACAGCATCGATAGAGCGGGGACACAGCGGGACACAGCGGGGTACACAGGTGGGGACACAACGGGACACAGTGTGGGACATAGCGGGACACAACAGGACACAGTGGGACACAGTGGGACACAGCGGGGGACACAGCGATGACAAAGCGGGACACAGCGGGGGACACAGTGGGACAGAGCAGGGTACACAGCAGGGGACACAGAGGGACCCAGCGGGACACAGCGGGGGACACAGAGGGGACACAGCGGGACACAGCGGGGGACACAGCGAGGACACATTGGGAAACAGCGGGGACACAGCAGGACTCAGCGGGGGACACAGCAGTACACAGCGAGACACAGCGGTACACAGCGGAGCACAGCAGGGACACAGCGGGGGACAAAGCGGGACACAGCGGGACACAGCGGGGGACACAGCGGGGGACACAGAGGGGTACACAGCGGGACACAGCA
>NW_012288787.1:0-2436 GCF_000151885.1 Dipodomys ordii
CGGGACACAGCGGGACACAGCGGGACACAGCGGGACACAGTGGGGACACAAAGGGGACTCAGCGGGGGAAACAGCGGGGGAAAAAGCGGGACACCATGGGACACAGTGTGACACAGCAGGACACAGAGGGAACACTGCGTCGACACAGCGGGACAAAGCGGGGGACACAGCGGGACACAGCGGGGGACACAGCGGGGGACAGTGGAGACAAAGAGAGGAAACAGCGGGACACCGCAGTGACACAGCTGGACACAACGGAGTACACAGCGGGACACAGCGGGCACAAAGCGGGGACAGAGCGGGACACAGCTGGACACAGCGGGACATAGCGGGGGACACAGCGGGACACAGAGGGGGACACAGTGAGGACACAGTGGGACACAGCGGGGGACACAGCGGTGGACACAGCGGGACACAGCGAGGAACAGCGTAGATACAGTGGGGACACAGCGTTACACAGCGTGGTACACAGCTGTGGACACAACAGGACACAGTGTGGGCACAGCGGGACACAGCGGGACACAGTGGGACACAGCGGGGACAAAGCGTGAGACACAGCGGGGGACAGAGTGGGAGACAGCAGGGGACACAGCGGGGACTCAGCGGGGTAACAGCGGGATACAGCGGGACACAGAGTGACACAGCGGGACACAGCGGAGGACAGAGCGACGACACAATAGGACACAGCGGGAAACAGGAGGACTCAGCAGGGTTACAGCGGGACACAACGGGACACAGCAGGACACAGTGTGACACAGCTGGGACACAGCAGGGACACAGCAGGGACACAGTGGGGGACACAGCGGGACAAAACGGGACACAGCGGGGGACACAGTAGGACAGAGCAGGGGACACAGTGGGGGACAGAGGGGGACACCACGAATAACAGAGCAAGGACACAGCGGGACCCAGCGGGACACAGCCTTGATACAGCGGGATTCACAGCGTTACACAGCGGGTTACACAGCTGGGGACACAAAGGGACACAGTGGTGGACACAGCGGGACACAGCAGGACAGAGTGGCACACAGACGGGATAAAGCGTGAGACACAGCGGGGACAGAGCGGGAGACAGCGGGGGACACAGCGAGGACACAGAGGGACACAGCGGGGACACAGCGGGGACTCAGCTGGGGACACAGCGGGGGACAAAGCGGGACACCACTGACACAGCGGGACACAGCGCGAAACAGCAGTGACCCTGCGGGGACACAGCGGGACACAGCGGGACAGAGTGGGGGACACAGCGGGACACAGCGGGGGACAGAGCGTGAGACACAGCGAGACACATCAGAGACAAAGCTATACACAGCGGGGTACATAGAGGGACACAGCGGGGAAACAGCGGGGGACACAGCGGGACACAGCGGGGAACACAGCGAGTACACATTTGGACACAGCGGGGACAGAGCGGGACTCGGCGGGGGACACAGCAGTACACATCGGGACACAGCGGGACACAGCGGGGGACACAGAGGGGTACACAGCGGGACACAGCGGAACACAGCGATACATAGCAGGGACACAGCAGGGGACACAGCGGGACACAGAGGGGGACACAGCGGGACACAGCGGGGGACACAGCTGGGGACACAGCACAGCGGGACACAGTGGGGGACACAGGGGGGACAAAGCGGGACACAGCGGGGGACACAGCGGGACACAGCAGGACACAGCGGGGACACAGCAGGGACACAGCAGAGGACACAGAGGGACAGAGCAGGGGACACAGCAGGAGACACAGAGGGACACAGCGGGACACAGCGATGGACACAGGGGGGACACAGAGGGACACAGGGGGGACACAGTGAAGACACATTGGGACACAACGGGGACACAGCGGGACTCAGCGGGGGACATAGCAGTACACAGCGGGACACAGCGGGTCACAGCAGGGACAGAGCGGGTGACACAGAGGGGTACACAGCGGGACACAGCAGTGGACAAAGCAGGACACAGTGGGGGACACAGCGAGGACACTGCGGGACACTGCGGGAGACACAGCAAGGACACAGCGGGACACAGTGGAACACAGCGGGACATAGCAGTGACACAGCAGGGGACACAGCGGGACACAGCCGGGGACACAGCGGGACACAGCGGGGGAGACAGGGAGGACACAGCGGGACAAAGCAGGTGACACAGCGGGACACAGCGAGGGACACAGCGTCGATAGAGCGGGGACACAGCGGGGTACACAGCTGGGGACACAACGGGACACAGTGGGGGACATAGCGGGACAAAACGGGACGCAGCGGGACACAGCGGGGCACAGCGGGGACAAAGCGGGAGACACAGCAGGGAACAGAGCAGGACACAGCGGGGGACACAGCGAGGACACAGCCGGACACAGCGGGGACTCAGCGGGGACTCAGCGGGGGACACCGCGGGGGACAAACGGGACACCACGGAACACAGCGGGATACAGCGGGACAC
>NW_012288788.1:0-5498 GCF_000151885.1 Dipodomys ordii
CACAGCGGGGGACACAGCGGGACACAGCGGGACACAGCGGGGGACACAGCGATGACAAAGCGGGACACAGCGGGGATATAGCGGGACTCAACACGGTCACAGCGGGACACAGCAGGACACAGCGGGACACAGCGGGGACACAGCAGGGGACAGAGCGGGACACAGCGGGGGACACAGCGGGACACAGCGGAGGACACAGGGGGGACAAAGGGGACACAGCAGGGGACACAGCGAGGACACAGCTGGACACATCTGGGACACAGCGGGAATCAGCGGGTGAGACAGCGGGACACAGCGGGGACACAGCAGGGACACAGCGGGGGACACAGTGGGACAGAGCAGGGGACACAGCAGGGGACACAGAGGGACAGAGCGGGACACAGCAGGGGACACAGGGGGGACACAGCGGGACACAGCGGGGGATAAAGTGAGGACACATTGGGAAACAGCGGGGACACAGCGGGACTCAGAGGGGGACACAGCAGTACACAGCGGGACACAGCGGGGCACAGCAGGGACACAGCGGGGTACACAGCGGGAAACAGCGAGGGACACTGCGGGGGACACAGCGGGACACAGTGTGGAACACAGAGAGTACACAGCGGGACACAGCGGGACACAGCGTCGATACAGCGGGGACACAGCGTGACACAGCAGGGTACATAGTGGGGACACAACGGGACACAGTGGGGGACATAGCGGGACACAGCGGGACACAGCGGGACACAGCGGGTCACAGCGGGGACAAAGCGGGGGACACATCGGGAAACAGCGAGGGACACTGCGGGGGACACGGCGAGACACAGTGTGGAACACAGAGAGTACACAGCGGGACCCAGCGGGACACAGCGTCGATACAGCGGGGACACAGCGTGACACAGCAGGGTACATAGCTGGGGACACAACGGGACACAGTCGAGGACATAGTGGGACACAGCGGGACACAGCGGGTCACAGCGGGGACAAAGCGGGGACTCAGCGCGAGACAAATGGGACACCACGGAATACAGCAGGACACAGCGGGACACAGAGGGGGACACAGCGGGACACAGCGGGGGACAGAGCGGGGGACAAAGCGGGACACCACGGGTCACAGTGTGTCACATCGGGACACAGCGGCGACACTGCGGGGACACAGCGGGACAAAATGGGGGACACAGCGGGACACAGCGGGAGACAGCATTGGACACAGGAGGGGATAGCGGGGGACAGAGAGGGGACACAGCGGAACACAGCGGTGACACAGCTGGACACAGCTTGGTACACAGCGGGACATAGAGGACACACAGCGGGGACACAGCAGGACACAGCGGGGAACTCACCGGGACACAGCGGGGGACACAACAAGGACACAGCGGAACACTGTGGGAGACACAGCCAGGACACATCCGGACCCAGTGGAACACAGTGTGACACAGCGGGGACAAAGCAGGGGACACAGTGGGACACAGTGGGGGACACAGGGGGGACAAAGCGGGACACAGCGGGGGACACAGCGGGACACAGCGGGACACAGCGTGGACACAGCAGGGACACAGCGGTGGACACAGAGGGACAGAGCAGGGGACACAGCAGGAGACACAGAGGGACACAGCGGGACATAGCGGGGGACACAGGGGGGACACATCGGGACACAGGGGGGACACAGCGAAGACACATTGGGACACAACGGGGACACAGCAGGACTCAGCAGGGGACATAGCAGTACACAGCGGGACACAGCGGGACACAGCGGGTCACAGCAGGGACAGAGCGGGTGACACAGAGGGGTACACAGCGGGACACAGCAGTGGACAAAGCAGGACACAGTGGGGGACACAGCGAGGACACTGCGGGACACTGCGGGAGACACAGCAAGGACACAGCGGGACACAGTGGAACACAGCGAGACACAGCAGTGACACAGCAGGGGACCCAGCGGGACACAACCGGGGACACAGCGGGACACAGCGGGCCCACAGGGCGGACACAGCGGGACACAGCGGGACACAGCGGGTCACAGCGGGGACAAAGCGGGGACTCAGGGGGGGACACAGCGGGGGACAAACGGGACACCACGGAATACAGCGGGATACAGCGGGACACAGGGGGGACACAGCAGGACACAGCGGGACACAGAGGGGGACACAGCGGGACACAGCGGGGGACACAGCGGGGGACAAAGCGGGACACCACGGGTCACAGTGTGTCACATCGGGACACAGCGGCGACACTGCGGGGACACAGCGGGACAAAATGGGGGACACAGCGGGACACAGCGGGAGACAGCATTGGACACAGGAGGGGATAGCGGGGGACAGAGAGGGGACACAGCGGAACACAGCGGTGACACAGCTGGACATAGCTGGGTACACAGAGGGACATAGAGGACACACAGCGGGGACACAGCGGGACACAGCGGGGAACTCACCGGGACACAGCGGGGGACACAACAAGGACACAGCGGAACACTGTGGGAGACACAGCCAGGACACATCCGGACCCAGTGGAACCCAGTGTGACACAGCGGGGACACAGCAGGGGACACAGCGGGACACAGTGGGGACACAGGGGGGACAAAGCGGGACACAGCGGGGGACACAGCGGGACACAGCGGGACACAGCGGGGACACAGCAGGGACACAGCGGTGAACACAGAGGGACAGAGCAGGGGACACAGCAGGAGACACAGAGGGACACAGCGGGACACAGTGGGGGACACAGGGGGGACACAGCGGGACACAGGGGGGACACAGCGAAGACACATTGGGACACAACGGGGACACAGCGGGACTAAGCGGGGGACATAGCAGTACACAGCGGGACACAGCGGGTCACAGCAGGGACAGAGCGGGTGACACAGAGGGGTACACAGCGGGACACAGCAATGGACAAAGCAGGACACAGTGGGGGACACAGCGAGGACACTGCGGAACACTGAGGGAGACACAGCAAGGACACAGCGGGACACAGTGGAACACAGCGGGACATAGCAGTGACACAGCAGGGGACACAGCGGGAGACACAGCAAGGACACAGCGGGACACAGCGGGGGACACAGCGTCGATAGAGCGGGGACACAGCGGGGTACACAGCTGGGGACACAACGGGACACAGTGGGGGTCATAGCGGGACACAACGTGACGCAGCGGGACACAGCGGGGCACAGCGGGGACTAAGCGGGAGACACAGCAGGGAACAGAGCAGGACACAGCGGGGGACACAGCGAGGACACAGCGGGACACAGCGGGGACACAGCGGGGACTCAGCGGGGGACACAGCGGGGGACAAACGGGACACCACGGAACACAGCGGGATACAGCGGGACACAACGGGGACAAAGCGGGACTCAGCGGGGAACACAGCAGGGGACAAAGCGGGACACCACGGGACACAGTGTGACACATTGCGCCACAGCGGCGATACTGCGGGGACACAGCGGGACAAAGTGGGGGACACAGCGGGACACAGCGGGGGACACAGCAGGGGATAGCGGGGGACAGAGAGTGGACAGAATGGAACACAGCGGTGACACAGCTGGACACAGCGGGGTACAAAGCGGGACACAGCGGGCACACAGCGCGGACACAGCAGGGACACAGCAGGGGACACAGTGGGACACAGCAGGGACACAGCAGGGGACACAGAGGGACACAGCGGGACACAGCGGGACACAGCGGGGCACAGCAGGGACACAGCGAGGGACACAGCAGGGGACACAGCGGGACACACCGGGGGACATAGCAGGACACAGCAGGGGACACAGGGAGGACACAGCGGGACACAGTGGGGGACACAGCGGAACACAGCGAGGGACACAGCGGGGGACACAGTGGGACACAGCGGGGTACACTGAGAGGACACAGCGGGACCCAGCGGGACACAGCGTCGATACAGCGGGGACACAGCGGGACACAGCGGGGTACACAGCTGGGGACACAAGGGGACACAGTGGGGGACATAGCGGGACACACTGGGACACAGCGGGACACAGCGGGGCACAGCGGGGACAAAGCGGGAGACACAGCGGGGAACAGAGCAGGACACAGCGGGGGACACAGCGAGGACACAGCGGGACACAGCCGGGGACACAGCGGGACACAACGGGGAACACAGCGGGGGACACAGCGGAACACAGCGGCACACAGCAGGGGACACAGTGGTGACACAGTGGTACACAGCGTGGGACACAGCGAGGACACAGCAAAACACAGCGTGGGACAACGCGGGAGACAGCGGGGGACACAGCGAGGACACAGCGGGTCACAGCGGGGACACAGCGGGACACAGCGGGGGACACAACGACAACACAGCAGGACACAGCGGGGGACACAGCGGGGAACACTGGGGTGACACAGCGGGTCACAGCGGGGACAAATCGGGAGACACAGCGGGGAACAGAGCAGGACACAGCGGGGGACACAGCGAGGACACAGCGGGACACAGCGGGGACACAGCGGGGACTCAGCGGGGACACAGTGGGGGACAAACGGGACACCACGGAACACAGCGGGACACAGCAGACACAGCGGGGACAATGTGGGCATACAGCGGGCAACAGCGGGGGCACAGCAGGACACAGCAGGGGACAGAGCGGGGGACACACCAGGACACAACGGGGACAAAGTGGGACTCAGCGGGGGACACAGCAGGGGACAAAGCGGAACACCACGGGAAACAGTGTGACACAGCGGGACACAGCGGGGACACTGCGGGGACACAGCGGGACGAAGCAGGGGACACAGCGGGACACAACGGGACATAGTGGGGGACACAGTAGGGGACAACAGGGAACAGAGAGGGGACACAGCGTGACACAGGGGTGACACAGCTGGACACAGCAGGGTACACAGCTGGACACAGCGGGCACACAGCGGGGACACAGCGGGGCACAGTGGGACACAGTGGGGACAGAGCGGTGGACACAGCAGTGGACACATCGGGGGACACAGAGGGGACACAGTGGGACACAGCGGGGGACACAGCGAGGACACATTGGGACACAGCGGGGACACAGCGGGACTCAGCGGGGGACACAGCAGTACACAGCGGGACACAGCGGGGGACACAGTGGGACAGAGCAGGGTACACAGCAGGGGACACAGAGGGACCCAGCGGGACACAGCGGGGGACACAGCGAGGACAAATTGGGACACAGAGGGGACACAGCTGGACTCAGTGGGGGACACAGCAGGACACAGCATTACACAGCGGGACACAGCGGGACACAGCGGGGGACACAGTGGGACAGAGCAGGGGACACAGCAGGGGACACAGAGGGACCCAGCGGGACACAGCGGAGGACACAGGAGGGACACTGCGGGACACTGCGGGAGACACAGCGAGGACACAGCGTGACACAGCGGAACACACCAGGACACAGTTGGGACCCAGCAGGGGACACAGCGGGACACAGAGGGGGACAAGCGGGACACAGTGGGGGACACGGGGGGACAATGCGGGACACAGCGGGGGACACAGCGATGACAAAGCGGGACACAGTGGGGACACAGCGGACT